>NW_010558736.1:37201-44227 GCF_000687285.1 Phaethon lepturus
AGGAAACTCATGGTTTGAGATACAGACGGGTAATAAGTAAAGCAAAAGCCACACACGCAAGCAAAGCAAAACAAGGAATTCATTCACCACTCCCCATGGGCAGGCAGGTGTTCAGCCACCTCCAGGGAAGCAGGGCTCCGTCACACATAACGGTTACTTGGGAAGACAGATGCCATAACTCCGAACGTCCCTCCACCCCTTCCTTCTTCTTCCTCCCAGCTTTATGTACTGGGCATGACATCATATGGTATGGAATATCCCTCTGGCCAGCCTGGGTCAGCTGTCCCCGCTGTGTCCCCTCCCAGCTCCCCGTGCACCCCCAGCCTGCTCGCTGGCAGCCCAGCACGAGAAGCTGGAGAGTCCTCGACTGCTCAGCAACAACCCAAAACATCAGCACGTTATCAACATTTTCTGATCCCAAATCCAAAACACAGCCTCACACTAGCTTCTGTGAAGAAAATTAACTCTACCCTGGCTGAAACCAGGACAGTGATATATTTGTAGAATTTCCTGTAGACAGTATGTATTCCTTCATGTTCAAGGAACTGTGCTGTGAAGAAAACATTTTGTGTTTTGGGTTTGGTTTTTTTTGTTTAATTATTGTGGCATTTTGTCTTTATTGGGGATTATTTGTCAGTTGTTTTTTTTTCAGCGTGTTTCCATGTTGTAGAAAGTCATAGCTGTTTATTTCCTTTGCCATAATCTCTGCTTTCTGAATTAGGTTACTTTTTTCTCCTTTACGAATTTTTTTTTTCCTTTGTATTCTGAATTATCTTTGGTTTTTAAACTGTTTAATATCAGTTCTCTTTCCAGTGCTATGTAAGCACTTTTGATAAGAGATTGAATACGTGTGTTGCAACTTATGTACCATATTTAGAAACTGTACGTTCCATGATCTCAGCCATGATCACAAAGTTAATTAAATTTAGAGGACTGTATATTCCATTTATCTACTAGTATAATTAGACGCATCTAGAGAATGGTAAAAAGATCCTTTGTTTGGAGTAGAAAGGTTTTTTATAGTTTTGTGGATAGCGTGGAGATGGAAAGAGTACTAAGCACTTCTTAGTGTCAGATTCAAAATGAGATTGATAAATTGGAAAAATGCTTTGAAATCAGTAAGGTGAAGTTCAATAAAGACAAATGCTAACTATTACAACTTAGAAAAGAGGAATTAAATGTTTATGTACAAAATGGAGAATCAATGTGTAGGCAGCAATAGTGTGTAAATATATCTTGGTGTTAGAAAAGACCACAAATTGAAATTAATTAATGATGTGATTCTTTTGTATGAAAAAGGGTAAATAGCCCTGGGACATGCAGACAGGAATGTCATCTGCAACGAGTTGCTACTAAACTTCCTTCTGTGGGTGGGATGTCACAGAAGTATTTTGCCTGGTCTTGGGCATTAGGCTTAAAGAAAGAAATAGATTAACTGGGCGGCATCCAGAGGAGACAAACAATAACCAGCAGCAGATATAAGGACAAAAGGAGGTTTGTTAGTACTGAATAGAAAGGTTGAGAGTATGTACCAGTATGACTGGTATGTCAGTATTGCAAAAAATGTACCTTCTAGTGTATTAAAGATTATTATGAGCAATGATGGTTCTGTTTCCCACATCATAACAAATAGAACAAAAGTAATCAGCATACTTCATAACACTGAGGATTTGGGACAAGAAAACTCTTTATATGTGACACAGCTAAATACTTGATAAAACTGTAGGGCATCTGGGTCTCTGGAGGTTTAAAATATGAGGCAAATCTGTATCAAGAATAGTCTAAGGGTGTGGTGTCCTCGCCCAGAGTAAGGGGGATGGATTAGATGAAGCCTTTATTTTTCACAGTCCTAATTTTTTATGATTTTGATATCTTGCCTAATGAAAACCAGTACATGTTTGTGAGGTGTGATAATGTAAACTTTGAAAATATTTTAATGGTTTTGTAAGGCAAGGTTTTTATGAAGATGTATTAAGACGTTTTACATATATATATGTAAAATACGTAAAGATGCATATACAGACATACATCATATTGTGCAAATATATATTTGCATTATATTCATTATATATGATTGGATAGATGTGTGCGTGTGCATGTGAATTTTAGAAGCAAGTGATGTTGGAAAAATGAACCCATTCCTGGGTAGAAAACTGTTTCTTCCAAAACTGAAATAAAACACTACATGTTGAAAATAGTTGCTCTGTTTAATTTAATTATGTTCATTTAATATACAGTTTGAGAAACAATGGTAGGGTTTTTTTACCTGTGAGACAGTAGAAGCTGCTAGCAAGGCTGGAGGTATTCAAGTTGTTAGCTCTGTGGGATGAAAAGAGACAGATAATTATTACCTGTGGAACATGGAGAAGTTATCTGGGGAGATGATGTGAGAGAAATAATAATGTGTTGCTGTTAGGTCCATGGTTTTTAGTATCTGGCAAAGCTATAAGTTTTAGTTCCCAAGTTTATCTTTTGGAGGTATTTGGTAAGTTTCTGCTGAGAAGGAGTTTTGAGTGATAAGAAATATAATAAATGTTTTGTGGAAACTGTTCTGCCATTAACTGCATGTCCTGTCTTTTACTGTTTTCACATACAAGTTCATTCTGGTATTGGATGGTCTATTCACTTTGACCTACATAGTTTTATAACGGTACTTGGTGCCCTGCATGTGTGTGCATGCATAGGATCCGTGCATTTGATGGCTCTGTTATGTCAGGTGGTTGTCCCAGTTGTGAAGAGCCACATTTTACATTTTTCGTTCTGGTGAAGATTTGTTTGCTGCAGTGTATGTTGACAGCAATTTTGATGATGAGTCTGCTAAGGTGCCTAATTAAAGTTAGGCACATGTGAGGAGGTTTGGGTTCCTGATTAGCTCTTCAATTTCAGTGAGACTTGTGCACTGAGGTCATTCTTCAATTTTTGAAAATTCAACCATAAATTCATAGATATAAATCTTTAAATCAAGTTTAGTTGTTACTGAAAGTACTAGTGCATAGTGATTATCCCAGGAGTTTAGTACCCCTCTTCTGAAAGAACGTGTTTTTTGACAATCGTAAACATTAGCTTTTATACATATTTTAATACAGCAAAAATAAAAGCAATCCCAGGCTAAAGATATATAAAAAAATAAAATTTCTAGCTAATTATTTCAAGACATAGCTGTAATCTGTTGCAGAAAGTCTTTTATTCATGGATTAGGAACCTTCAGTCTGAGGAACACAGAAGTTGTGATTATTTGCCCTTCCAGTCATAGTAAATGGGAAGGAATGTTCAGTTTTGGGCCCCTCACTACAAGAAGGACATTGAGGTGCTGGAGCATGTCCAGAGAGGGGCAACGAAGCTGGTGAGGGGTCTGGAGCACAAGTCTTATGAGGAGCGGCTGAGGGAACTGGGGTTGTTTAGTCTGGAGAAGGGGAGGCTGAGGGGAGACCTTATCACTCTCTACAACTACCTGAAAGGGGGTTGTGGCGACGAGGGGGTTGGCCTCTTCTCCCAAGTAACTGGTGATAGGACAAGAGGAAATGGCCTCAAGTTGCGCCAGGGGAGGTTTAGATTGGATATTAGGAAAAATGTCTTCACTGAGAGGGTGGTCAGGCATTGGAACAGGCTGCCCAGGGAGGTGGTGGAGTCGCCATCTCTGGAAGTGTTCAAGAAACGTGTGGATGTGGCGCTTCAGGACATGGTTTAGGGGACATGGTGGCACTGGATTAATGGTTGGACTTGATGATCTTGAAGGTCCTTTCCAACCTAGTGTTTCTGTGATTTCTGTGACATTCTGGCTAAATGGCAGAAGGATGTTGCTTTCAAAACAGTAGAAGTCACTATAATGCTAATAGGAAAAAGACAATATACAGATGTGGTTGGTCCTGTAATAGCTTTCTGTATGAATATTTGAAAATGATTATCAGTTCTGAGAGTAGGTGTGTAGCTGTGTTGCCAGCAGCGTGTTTGGAAACGAAGGACGCAAAGAGAGATAAAAGGTTGTTGCTGTATGTTCTGTTGCAAGGACAAGGGCTACCACCACGGGTTGTAAATGCTACAGCAGTTCAGCTGTCAGTCAGAGGGAATGACCCACTCGGGCCTCGTTGGACTGTGTGATGGAAAACCACTTCTGAGACAAAAGAAGGACTTCATGTCTAAGCCCAGTAATAGCGGCCATCGCCACAAGTGGAAAGTGAGCTCTGCTTTACCTAAGCAGCATTGACCTTTCTGAAAAGCAAGTGTCCCTTGGAGTGAACAAACCATCTGCAGTGATAGAGATTTTTTCTACCGAAATTCAGCCTGAATCATTTATATTGCCATAACTCAAAGGAAAACCTATGTAACATAGGCTGTATTGAAGTATAAGATTAATAAGCTTAGGTAAGTGTGTAGGCTTTTTGTTATTTTAAACTAATTTTCTATAATGCTTTGTTCGATTTGCTGAAAAAAAGGCTTCTAGATTCACTTGCTGACTGGTTTTAAAAAGGCTATTTGTCTATGTCATGGCCACCTGAAGGAGAGAAGGGTTTGCACTTAAGCCTTCATGGTAATACGTGCTTTGATAGAGAAGCTAAAGTAAACGCGGCTGCAGCCTTGTAAAATATTATAGCTCTTAGGTATTAACAGGCTTCCTTTGGAAGTTACTGTTCATTGCAGCAGAACTGGCAGCGCAGAACATACACCGATCACACCAGTGCTATATTTCAACTACGCCAGCAATTTCCCCAGCATTTTAGCTTAAAACGTCAAACTGAGGTTTGCGTTAAGGCACGTTGTGATCTGGAAGGGTGGGCATGCCCCACATGTTCTGTCCCGCTGAATCTGATGTGGCTGCTGCACCTGCTGGCAGAGCAGGCTCGGTGCAGCCCTGTACCAGCACAGCAGAATTTCCAAGTGTTTTAATGTGAAAACTGTAAAATTTGGATTAAGGGCAAGTGAGGCAGTTACCTCAAGGCTAGGCACGTTTTAAAGACAAGGTTAAGTATAACATGCACACTAGTCCTGCACTCATGTTAGGCTGTAGCATTTTGGCAGTTGTAACCACTATTCTTACCCCCCAAAAATTTGTTGCAATTAGGCAGCGTCTCTGGGCATGGGCTGGAAATTACAGGGAAAAAATTCTGACTAACATGTTGTTAATCAACCTTCTGCAGAGGTTTGCCTATAGCCCAGAACAGGCCACTGGAACTGGGTATTTTACTATCTTTGTCCCAGGTACTGTTGGATGAGTACGAACGATGCTGGCAATGCAGCTGAGCAGCAGCAAGATTTACCTCTGCAATGGAAATAAACCCTAAGAATTACAGATTTGAAAAAATACACAAATGGAGAAACAGGGGGACAAGGGAACAGAGCCTTTTAATGCTGACAGAGAGTGAAAATAGGAATGCATTGGTTAACAATTAACAGCTTCAGCGGCAGTTTATTCTGCAGTTATGTGATAATCACTCTTCTGTGAGTTTCCATTTCTGAGAACTGATTTTTAGGCATTGTGCTTATATATAGCATTGCGCGCAAACATTACAAAAATTTACGAATTTCATCTAGACAGTTGTGGTGAGTTTGTGCTTCTGCCCTTCGTAGGTATGCATCACGCACATTTGTACGTAATCCACATGCTGTGCAGATGGCAACTACATTTCTGATTGCAAAATTTATGAAATAATTGAAGACTGGTTGGCTTATCCCGCACTGTACCATGACTCATAGGAGTCTTCCCATTCACCGCAGTGAATGTTTGTAGGGAGAGGATGCTGGCTGCATCTTTTAAATTATGGAGCCAAGTATTGGAAGAGAGGATCTTTTCTAGAGCTGCTCATGCCTGTGAGTCTCTAGAGGCAGCTGTTTAAAAAACAAAACCAAACAAAAAATACTGGCAGCATAAAACGTTAGAAGTCAGAAAGGAGATTGCCTAGTGTTCAGTTTGATAATAAGTGCCATCAATTTCGGATGTTCACAGGATTATGTTCCGTGTCTCTATAATTAAAAAGAAAATAAGAAAAATGCATCATAGAACATTAGCATAATTGTCGTAATGCAAAGGCATTGCATGCAGTCTATTAGTATTTTCCTAGCAGTCCGACTTGTGTTAATTAGCAAAGGAGCAATTTCTACACGATTTATTAGATAAGCACTGCATTTCAAAACCCATATTTGCAGAAATAAGGCTAGAGGTTCTCCAGCTCATGAAAGGAAACAGAAACTCCTTGAATTTTCTGTAATTTGAGGGCATGCGTGAAAGTAGTCATTAATGAAAGATAACAAAGTGATTTGAGAGATACAGAAAGAGACAACTGGAAAGATGATGGTCTTGATACAGACAAGATACTAAGGCCTCTCAAATCTTATGCTCAAACTAATTTAAACCAGCTGGTACTTCAGTAAGTTTGCAGATGACACCAAGTTGGGTGAGAGTGTTGATCTGCTGGAGGGTAGGAGGGCTCTGCAGAGGGATCTGGACAGGCTGGATCGATGGGCTGAGGTCAACTGTATGAGGTTTAATAAGGCCAAGTGCAGGGTCCTGCATTTTGGCCACAACAACCCCATGCAATGCTGCAGGCTTGGGGAGGAGTGGCTGGAGAGCTGCCTGGAGCAAAAGGACCTGGGGGTGCTGGTTGACAGCCGGCTGAACATGAGCCAGCAGTGTGCCCAGGTGGCCAAGAAGGCCAACAGCATCCTGGCCTGTATCAGCAATAGTGTGGCCAGCAGGAGTAGGGAAGTGATTGTGCCCCTGTACTCGGCACTGCTGAGGCCGCACCTTGAACACTGTGTTCAGTTTTGGGCCCCTCATTACAAGAAGGACATTGAGGTGCTGGAGCGTGTCCAGAGAAGGGCAACGAAGCTGGTGAGGGGTCTGGAGCACAAGTCTTATGAGGAGCGGCTGAGGGAACTGGGGTTGCTTAGTCTGGAGGAGGCTGAGGGGAGACCTTATCGCTCTCTACAACTCCCTGAACGGGGGTTGTAGTGAGGTGAGTGTTGGTCTTTTCTCCCAAGTCACTAGCGATAGAATGAGTGGAAATGGCCTCAAGTTGCTCCAGGGGAGGT
>NW_010558737.1:0-1074 GCF_000687285.1 Phaethon lepturus
TTGCAGGACCAGCAGCAACTGAGGAATTCATTAGGAGAAGATGAATCATCGCTGATCCATATGGATCCTCTCTCATGCCCCATCTATGATGCTGTGTGCTTCTATTTGCCATCAGTCCTGCAAAAAAAAAAAAAAAAAAAGATGATGTAGAGAAAAAAAGCCCTTAGGCCACTGGTGCACTATGTGAGGGGGAAACATCGTGTATGCTAATTGGCTTTAGGTACTTACAGCAAGATTGAGACTTGTAGAGTTGCCACAGATTGTTGGAAATTCCTCCGATAAGGTGACAGATGAATGTGTCTCTCTCATGGAGAGGTGAGAGAGCAGCAAAATACTTCCAAGAGCACAGGCAGCGAAACAGAGATATTTCAGGCATGTCAACACGCCGGAGCGATGAGAACGCTGACCACTCGCTGCAGGAAGGGTGGGGGAAGAGAGAGAAGAGAAGGGGGGGAAGCAGCGGGCAGGCACGAAACGCTGATCTGCTGGCCACGTCCTGCCACCCGCACACTGAGAAGCGGCTTTTTGTATGAAGAGCTCCATCAGTTTGAATTAGTGCTTGTAAAGCGAGGTGGGAGTGAGCAGGAATAACTCTGCCAGAATCTGGCCCATAGCGTTTCGTTTGCCAGGAAAGATGCAAGCTGAGATTAATGTCTCGGCAAAGCTTATTGTTGAGGCCTCCTTACGCCATAAACCATGTTGGTTTGCTTGGCTGGGTTTGTTGGGTTTTTTTCACGAGTTTGAGAATTAACCTTCCCGCTGGCATGGGCAGGGTTTGTCCCTCCGGGGTCCCCAGCTCTGCTGTTTGGGTGATGCCGGGGGAGCTCCCCGGGCGCTGAGCCCTGTGGGGTGGCAGCGGGCAAGGCAGAGCCGTGCCGAGGCTTCCCCACCAGCACCCACCCTTCAGCTCAAACCCCCACCTTCCCCCTCTGCCTAAAAAATGAGGAGAAAAGCCTCGTGGCACGGGGCCCTCGTGCGTCTTTGCACCAGAGGCTTACACAGCGGCACAAACGCTGTCGCTCTGCCGGAGCAACGCTGTCCCGAACAAACACTGGATCCTGCAGTTCGCTTGGT
>NW_010558738.1:0-224 GCF_000687285.1 Phaethon lepturus
AGACTGCCCCGGGAGGAGCCAGCCAAAGCTGGTGGGTGATGGAGAAGGATCTGGTCCTTGTTATCGGTGTCACCAGCCTGGCACCCCCAGGGCCCACTCAGAGTGGCGGCGGCAGCCCCTGCAGAGACCGTAACCGCCCAGAGCTGCCTGGTTACCCCGCGTGGGCAGAAACCTCCTTCCTGGGCTCAGCCTTCGTGAGACAAATCCCAGCTCTTCCGCAAGCC
>NW_010558738.1:447-721 GCF_000687285.1 Phaethon lepturus
GGCGAGTCACATCTTCGGTCTGATCTCCCCAGGCAGGGGACAAGAGGCTTTACAAGAACACCGCTTACGTTTCATGAGATGCTCACAGGTCGCAGGGAAAGTAGTTATCTTCCAGGAACTCAAAATCCGGGTGGCAAAAGCCTTTAAAGACGAGATAATCCTGTTTCTTGCCACAAACTGAGAACGGAGGAGTTCCAGGACAGAGAAAACTACGACGGGGGATAAGGGGTTTCCCTGTGGGTGGCCGTTGGGTCCCTGGGACACTCAGGACACG
>NW_010558739.1:0-3402 GCF_000687285.1 Phaethon lepturus
CAGAGAGCCACTGGAAGAGTGTCAGGCTATCTAAGCCCACATTGCCATGGTTGCAGATCTTGTCTGCCTTTCCGCTTCTGGCAGATGTGCAACTCCATCTGTCTGTCCCAGTTTTGCTGTCAGCTTGAGAATTCAACAGTTCCTGGGCATTTCAGTTGCAATAAAGTCATGAGAGGGCTGGCTATAACAGTTTTGCCTTCACCTATTGATCCCTAATCGTGCAATGAGGGTTGAGGCTACCAAAGTTTGGATTTCCATTCCTTGATATGGAACAGTGTCCACTAGATAGTGTTACACAGACCTCCAGAGTCTTTTTTTTTTTGCTGCTGTTTCCCAGTAGACTACAGCCTTTTGTCCCTTTCTTCTGGGAAATCTGTCTTTGTGCTTTTTCTTGCTCCAGGATCAGGGTACATGGGATTTCTTCTCACAAAGTGATTTGTGGAAGTTAAGAGCTAGCCCTGGCACCAACATGTCTAAACACTCTTTAGTTTCCTTGACTTTTCTCATCATTTAGATTATGCAAATTCAGGTTCCACCGACTTTCTTTAGAGCCACAAATGTATGCAAATATTTTTCTCTTTCTGGGAGTTTGTTGTTTGGTTTTAGTGTCCATCTTTCTCAGATTTTCCATTCCTCTTTTGCAATTCATGGTGAGAACTTCCTGGGACAGCCTTGTAATCATTAAATGTATTGCTATAGCCACTAGATAAATACCACTATGAGCAAGAGCAAATCCAAATGCTAATCCAGTGTGCGATCTTAGGATGTTAGTACTGGTTTAAGACTACCTCAGCCCCTCAGAGATGTAGTGAAACTTTTGGGGGATTCTGGGTTTGTTTGTTTAGGTGTTTTTTTTAGGAAGGGCTCCCACATATTCCTCCTGTGGGATAAGAGTGTAACATTTGAGCATTTGACAGTTATACAAAGCTCCTGTGGAGAGGAGGTCATTGGTGGTCACATGTGGTCATTGGTGGAGAAGGCAGGAGCAGCACAGATAATAATAACATTTTCTGTATAGCTCTTATTTTGCTGTAGAAAAGTTAACTCAGTGATTTCAATGTTTAAGATGCTAACATAGGAAACTCTGAGATGTGGGTCTAAATACTTTCCTCTGTTCCTCTTTTATGCTCTACCAGGACTGTATTAGTCTCAGGAACCTGTTGTCCATTCAGAGACAATATAACAGGATCTATCATACTGCAGAGGGAGCAAACCTTTAGTAGAGGCTTTAATGAACCTCATTTTTACTTTACTGGAGGCAAGAAAATCCCTGCAGAAGTTTTGGGAATTGGGTGCTTTCTTATTCATGTACATCCCTGCAGTACTGAATAGTAGAAATGTCTTTTAATTATGGAATTTTTATGTTGTTTTTTGCTGCTTCCTGTGGTAATATATCAGGAGGTTTTCAAGAACACTTGTAGAAAATCTACTCTGAAATTTACACGAATATTTCCTAAGTGGATATGGCCAGTTGGGACAGACCCCTCGCAGTGGACATTTTGTTTCTCTGGAGGGAAGAAAAAGAGAGAGAAGGAACTAGATCATCCACATTTGCCATAAAATGGCTAAATCTCACCTTCTCCAAAGACTCTGTGGAGAAATTCAGTGACAGATGCCCTAGTGACCACCTGCCATCAAGTATGGGATAACTTGCAGAGATGGTGAGTACTTGCAGATATTTTTGCCACCAGGAACTAAGGAAATGTTAAGCACTCTCCACTGCTAGGAAAATCAATGAGATGTGTGTTGTGCACCTTGTAACATGCTCTAGCAAAGCTAATCCTTTTGAGAAAGTCAGCTCCTCCCTCATTTAAAATGGACACCTACAATTAATGCACTCTTCTGAACACTTTGATTTCACCATGACCTATCTCTACCCATCTAAGGCAAGGAAAATAACCATGCTTCATCTGATGGAGATTATAAGGATAAAGGCAGTACTTACAAAGTTCTCGGATAATGTAGTGAGGAGAATTATAGAAAAATCTATGATGAAAATA
The DNA here is from genome assembly GCF_000687285.1 of Phaethon lepturus. Lineage (NCBI taxonomy): Eukaryota > Metazoa > Chordata > Aves > Phaethontiformes > Phaethontidae > Phaethon > Phaethon lepturus. Next base: position 2,001 of record NW_010558739.1, read on the forward strand.
ATGATTCTGCACTGAGCTCAAGGATTGACTGGCATATTATAAAAGCAAGGTCGGTGACTACGAATTCAGAGATTGCAGTCCAGCCCCTGAACTGAAGAAGATAGGATGTTACAAGGGGGAAAACTGTATAGGATTGTATTGTCAAAAACTATATAAAGGCAGAGTGATTGTCCTTTTATCCTCCTGAAACCTTACAGTGCTCAGCAGGAAGCTCTGACTTTGGACTGGGGGTCAAGCCAGGGATCCCAAACAAGTTCATCTAAGTAAGATGGCAATATGTGGTGTCACTGGAGGGCCCATGCATTGCTGTTTCACCGTGCATGGAAAATAATGCAGGAACCTTGACCTCACAGAGAAATGTCAAATGTTTGTATTTGTCTTTTGGTGGAGATATCTGGACAGGATGTGTATGTAAACATGACCACTGCAAATAGACCAAGAACTCAATATTTATTTGGGAAATTTTGGCAGTCTTTGGGATTGACTCAACCACGTTTCACTCAGTAAAAAAGAGGGAAAGATTATCTCCAAAGACTGAAGAAGGAAAAAATAACCCTTCCTGCTTATTAAGATTCATCTTTAAATGTCAGCAATAGTTTAGAAATGAAAACACATATAAATTGTTTGTTTATATGTAACTTATAAAAAAAAAAACTTTTGAAACAGCAATGACAGGAGTCAAACATGTCAGAGTGCCCTGCCTGCATCACCTCTCCCTCCTGACATCAGCAGAAGTCAACAGAGTTGGCTTTCTGATTATCAGCAGCAAAAAAAGTCAAGACACAATTCTGTTAGGGTAGGTGGAAAAAGTAATTTACAGCCTTTAGTGATGCATATTTTATCACATGCTGGGGAGAAGCTGCAGTAGCCCCATAGCACTGTGATGCATAAAAATATTCATTTAATAAGTCCCAAAAATAAAATTGAGCTAATTAAAACTCTGGTGTAAATGTCATGCTGCAAATTTTAGTCAGAATGAAGGATCAAGTAAAAGTTTTAAATAGAAGTGAAATATTCCAAAAATACATTTGATGATACTTAGGAGGCAGGTGTGTTTCATACATAATGGAAATAGCATGTGTGGTGGGTTGACCCTGGTTGGATGCCATGTGCCCACCAAGCTGCTCTATCACTCCCCTTCTCAGCTGGACAGGGACAAATACAACAAAAGCTTTGTCAGTTGAACTAAGGACAGGGAGATCACTCACCAAGTAACTTCACGGGCAAAACAGAATCAACTCAGGGAAATTAATTTCATTTATTACCAGTCAAAGTCAGAGTAGGGTAATGAAAAATAAACCATGAATATTAAAACACCTTCCCTCCCCCCCACCTTCTTCGGGGGCTCAATTTCACTCCCAATTTTCTCTCCCTCCTGCCCCCGAGCGGCACAGGGGGACGG
>NW_010558740.1:0-669 GCF_000687285.1 Phaethon lepturus
CGGCAGTTCGCCCGCGGCCCCTGCCGGGCCCCTCTTGCTTTCCCTCTCTAGGAGGGCTGGGGAGAGGGTCAGGGAAGGCCAGGTGGTACCGCTCCGCTGTTGTGCCCTAAAGCATGCAGCTTTTTTCCAAAACCAGTAGCACAGACCGCTAGTAAAATCTATTAAAGATGCTGTTGGATGTAAAAGCTGGCTCTTTTTTTGTCCAGAGCCATAAAAGCTCTTAAAGAGGTCCAAACCGGAAAGGACAGGCACCTAATAGCGAAAACAAGGAAAAGGGAATAAAACTGGCACAAGAGTCCTGAATTTTTCCATGACTGATTCGAGCATTGCGAAAGCCACTGGCACGGAAAAGCAACACCCGCAGCACCACAATAGCAAGAAATAAAGCGAGAAGAGGAGAGCCTGAGCTCCGCTGTGGTCGGCGGCCGCGGCCCCGAGGCCGGCCCCGGTATCGGGCGTCCTGGCGCTGCCTCTTTAGCAACCAGCACAACAATCGGGCTGGGATTGGGAACGGAGAGCAGCAGTTAATTAAGCCTGCATCTTTTATTCTCTGGAGGCAATTCAGCCCCGGTTTGAATAAGCTGGAGTGCCAGGACCTGGTGGGAATGTCTCTCCCGGCGCAGGAGAGTCCAGTCTCATGGGCTGCTTCATTAGCATAACAATATTGCC
>NW_010558740.1:872-8494 GCF_000687285.1 Phaethon lepturus
CCAAGAGCGCGCGAGGGGAGATGAAAGTTTTCTTCCGCGCGGGAGCTGGGAGCGTTCGCCGCTGACGGGGGCTGTGTCGGCGCGTGAAATTTCTTTTCTTGCTCCCTCCCTCTCTCTCCTTACGGGATGTTTGCTAATTGAAGCAGTTCTGGAAAACAATAAGTTGTCGGGGCCCCCTCCCCCACCTCCCCTTTTAAATTCACATTATTCTGACTTACTGGCAAAGCAGGAGCCTTCTCTGCTCCTTAGAAAGTGGCCTCTGATTATTTGCATTTCCCTGTGGGACTGATGGAGAAGGGGAGCACAGCTGGTGGGGATGGGCAGGTGGGGGGAGAGGGGACCGCTGCTGCCGCTATCTCCTCTAGCAGATGTATTTGCATGGGGAACCAAAAACTCTCCTTTCCCAACTCCTCCCCGTTCCCCAGGTAGAAGCATTTGTCCTGGGATGGTTCTGCCTTCGGCGCTGGTCTCTCCAACAGTGGCCATCCAATTCTTTTTAGTGTCAAAAGCCTCCGTCTGGGGTAATCTAAGTGTCTGGGGTCTCCTATACGATGAAAGTAAAGATTTCTCTTGCCTTGTATGTTAGTAGATAAGACCGAGCATGCGCTGTTTTAATGGGTTTTTGCATATGCGGTCCCTGCACATGCTGTTCTGGTTGCAACTACTTTTGGCCGTCGCTCGATCCAGCGAGCCACACAGATCACCCGTGCAGGAGCGGGGTGCAGCTGGCTCGTGTGGGCATGAACGTGTAGCTGTGGGGCTGTAGCGTTCTGCGCTACCATTCTCTAATTTCTTTTGTGTGTAACTACTGAAAAACCTATCTGTGATTTTTTTTTTTAATCTATCATAGCAAAGCAATGCGTTTCAATCGGGCTCCCGCTGATAGCGCTGCCTCTCTTGTCCCCCCACCCCATCCTGCTTGTCCTGGTTGCTCTAGAACAGGAGCGTCTCTGCCCATGAGGAGGTGCTGGCTTAGTTCTTGTAGCTTCTGGACACTAGAGGCCTCTAGACACTCTGGTATGGTTAATGCTGATTGTGGCAGTCCTGTGTAATTAACATTCACTTGGAGCAAAGGAGCAGAACTGATGGCATTCAGCTGATTTTTCTCGCCTCTCCAAATGTTGTCCATTACAGTCAGTGCAATTTCTAATAAGGTACCTGGTGAGCAGGCAGGTTACAGGAGAATACGAGCTGGGGGCAGCTGGCTCGGCAGAGATGAGGATTAATATCTCTCTCTCAACTGTCCATGCATGTACAAGCACACACAGGCAGCAGGCTTCATCTGGGGGGTTGCTATGTCTTTGGACACAAATCAAAAATGCGCTTTCAGAAAAAGTTATGAAACATAAAAATGAGCATTTTATATCTGTGTTATAGCAAAAAATTAAAACCTGGACTGGCCCACCCAGTGTTGCATTTCTGTCCCCTAACTCCGCAAGCCCACACACCTTGAAGGCAAAGGACTTCAGGGACGGTGCTGCCCAGAGCAGGCTGGGGTAGAGCCCCCACCGTTGGCTTCGCTTTCCACCCGCGTGTTTCTGCTGGAGGCTGCAGGCTGATTCCCTATAGGCACGAGAAGGTTTCCCTCCCTTGAGCTCCCAGCTGTATTTTCTAGGAAGCCCTTCATGCTGCTGCCTGGCTGGACTGGGGGATCTGCTCCAAAGGGAAATTTGCTGTCCCAGCATTGTCCGCTCCCTGGTTTTCTTCTAGATTTTCCTCATCCCTCCCCCAGCACCCGGGCCGCCTGGACACGCAGGGAGCTGGCATACAAACCCAACGCGAACAGGGTGTTTCTCCAAGGGCCGAGGTCACTGCTGGGAGAAGTCGGTCTGTTAACCTGGATCGGTCCCGATTGCCTGGCGATGATTCCCGTATTGCCCAACCTGCAAGAAGCAACATGTTTTCTGAAAGTGCCGTCCTACTGACATCCCAAACTCGCACAGGACCTACCTGGGTAGCTTTCGTGCAGCAGCTATTCAAGTCACAGATGGGTTTTTCAGTTCCCGTTCAATGTGCTGTCCCAGAACAACCTATTTTTGACATGTTGAGTTGCACAACTGGTGACAAAGACTGGGGCGATGTGGAACTTCAGATGGCCCTGGTTGAATGTGCTGTGTTGGTGATACCCCAGCAAACGTAGCCGCCGAGCTGTGACGAGCCACTGAGTCTAAGGGGGAACCAACCTGGTAAAGTGAGGCACTGATTAGGGACAAAACTTAACGGTGTTCAGGTGTCTAAAGATAGACCCAAAGCGCATCCCCCAGCCCAGCGGGTGCGAGCACCTGGGTGAGGGGTGAGCCCCTGCCACAGGCAGAGCCTCCGCGCAAGGTGGGAGGCGAAGGGCGGCACGAGCCCCCTCCTCTCGTGGCCCTGATCGAAACCACATTGCTGCCGCCTTCGCCCCTGTGTCCGGAGAGGCTGTAAATGCTGGCTGCTAATAATCGCCGCAATTAGTGTGCGACGCGCTCCTCCTGAAGGGGCGTTTCCACTTGCCGGTTGCTTTAGTAGATGTTGGGGTACGATTTGGCTGCTGGCACCCCGAGGAAGATGAAGTGTGGCACCGAGGTCTCCTAAAGACACCACCCCACTCCTTTAAGCAGTAGCCAGAAGCTTTCTAAACATTATCATCTTACTAAATGGGGGGGGGAGGGAAAAGAAAGTGTTTTGGCATGAGAACAATTTCTCCATTACCTCAATTAGTTCAAATGATCTGGAAAGGTTCTCTCTGGAGAAATCAAGTTAAATCTCAGCCAGCAAAAAGGCTGGTGGCTGGCTGGTTGCTGTAGGTGTTGATATGAGCATTAGTCAGCAGTGTAGATTGCAGTGAAGTCAGTCAATATTGCTGTCGCTGCTGTCTGGCTGCAGTCATAAATTAATTAATTATATCACTGCAGTAATTGAAGGCCTTATTCTCTCTAGGATTCTGACTCTGGCACCTCCCTGCCTGTTTCTGAGGCTGTCTGTCAATTTGGTGAGGTCTGGGTTTTACAGAGATCGTTGTTTCCTGAAATACTGTTAAAGCCCTCCATAAAAATGAGAGGGTTTTTTACCGATCTTCATCCTCTTCCCTATTGCCTGCAGAGTAGGGACAGCAGCAAGTTCAGGAAAGAAGAACAAGGCTGGGATTTCCAGTTCCAGCAGTTTGAGGAGGTCCCTTTGCAAGCAGGAATTGAAAGTATCCTCGAAGTCCCTGAAATGGCGATGGGGTCCTACGGAGAGGCAGATTAATCGCTCTCAGCGCTCCAGACCAGCTCTGTTCCTATAGTAGGGTTGAAACAAACCCGAACACCATGATGGAGTAAGATTGAGATAGCCAAATAGCCTGAGAAAATTCATGGACTGGCTCCTGCACTGGTGTAAATCAGTGTCCCTGCACTGGCTCTGGTGGAGCAATGCCAAATTCCACCAGCTGAGGGTCTGGATTGCATATTCTACCTATAAAAATGGTGTTTAGGATATCTTGGCAAAAGTAGGTATTTTTGCAACCCACTTCTAAGTGGGCGGTGCTGTGTAGGGATGAAATCCAGTTACACTGGTGAAAAAAAAAAAAAACAACCACTAATCAGGCTAAAAAAAGTATACCATGAGCCTGCGGAGCAGAGCTTTTTAGCTCTGCTCTAGTAAGACTACTTTGTTACAAGGTACCTGCTAAAAGTTGTTAGACACACGGATTCACATTGAACCACAGTGAGGAAGAGGGAGGGACACCCTTTTTTCCAGCACTTGTTACTGATTGCGAGCTTCCCAGCACGCGATGTTATGAGTGGAAGTCCCTGCTCTGAAGGTAAGCAATAGCGGAAAGGCTTTTGGCTTTCCCCATAAAAATAAGGCTTATTTCTGGACTTCATGGTTATTCATAATGCTCCCAAAATCAAGGCTCACAAAGGTGCAGGCTACTGAAGAGCATCAGGGGTGCATGCTCAGAGGACTCGCTGCTCTATTGCAAGACATGTCACTTAAACTGCATTTATTTTCCCATAAGAGTTGGCATTTTTCAACTTCCCTCCAAATGTGTAGCCTCGCTCAAGGTTGACATTACTAATGAATACAGCTGGTCATTTTTGACTTTAAAAAAAAAGGTAAGCTACTGTTTGAAATCACTAGTCGTGTGTGTAGAGGAGTACGGCACGTGCGCAGATGGTCAAGGAAGCCTCATTTGGGGGACGCTTGGGGCTGAGCATGTCTGGGGCTGGAAGTGAAGGCTTTCGTGTCTGGTAGGCAAGTGCAAAAAAGGAAAAGCACTGGATGCCCTCCAACCCCATGGGCAAGCTAGTCTGGGAGAAGAGACCTGTCCTCCTCCCTTGCTTCCACGCCCCAATCCCCATTTTGCAGTGAGTTGTGACATGATTCAGTGTTTTCAGAAAATGGATCTTCAAGGTGTGTAACACTATAGGAAGCCCTAGGAGCTATGGAGTATTTTTTTGTATGCCTATAAACATCTCAATTACTGGTGTAAAGGAGGAAAATGCTCTTATTCTGGATATTGCCCAAGGTGTAATGCATTTCTGCCACTGCAGCAAGAAACACTTTTAGCATTTGACTGATTTAGGAGGCAAAGGAAGGGAAGGCCCATGGTTTCATACCTGAACTCCAGTAAATTTTAACCAGCCATTCCTGTAGAAGATTTCCTGCAGAAAAGAGGAGGAGATTTTTACTCTTTTTTTCGATAGGATTTGGTAAGACCTCACAAAACTTCTCAGGAGAGCAGCTGTGTATTATGACCTGCAGAGAAAGGAGAGGGAGGACAGACGCAAGCTTACACGTGGTGGTTTGGAAGCTGGTTTTAGGGGCTGGTCCCACTGGTCCCCACGTGGGGACCGCGGGGATGCCACCCTCCCAGCGCAGCCCTGCAGCATCGCTCTCCTGCGCGTGCTGGGACGAGTCCCGTCCCCTGCTGGGGCCGTGGGGCTCAAAGCCCCCGCAGCCTGGCAGGCGCGGCAGCCCCGGCGCGGGTGGACCTGTGCTGGGGAGGCAGTGGCCTCATTTAGCGCGCTCGTTAGCCCTGGGTAATCGAGTAGGGGTTTCTGGTTGCGCCCGGCCGGATGGTTTCGGGCACCGCCAGCTGAAGGGAAGGGAGCATCCCGCGGCCACCAGCCTTTTGAAGTCCCTCTTCCTCCCTGGAGCCCCGATCCTCTGCCTGGCTGTGGCCCGAGGCCTCTCCCCCAGCTGTTTTTCAGCTCATTTTAACTACTTGGCCAAGCAGGAGGGAGGCAGAGCCGGCAAGGATGACTCCAGGGCATAAGACGCATTCCTCCATGTTAGCCGGCTGTTTCCAGGCCTTTCAGTGAAAAGCCTCAATTAACCAATAAGCAGCCAAGCATGGCAAACCCAGAAGCAACAAGTGCTGCTTCTGGCTCTGGGGTCAAAGGCTAAAATCTGCTCAAGGAGCTAAATTGGTTATCTAATTGGGATTTCTGTCCATCCTTATTCTGCTCTGGGTCCTCACAAGAATAAGATCAGTGACAAATTTCCAGTTCTTCCCCCCCCCCCCCCTCATCATCATCACCTTTCCTTAACCTGTCTAATTAGTGCTGTAATGCAGAAGGACCAAAGTTTGACCCTGGGTGCTAAGCGTGGAATTTAGGCTTGAAGTGTTGTCTTGTCTAAACTGCTGCAGTCCCATGAATTTGACCAAATTGCACCAGTTGACACCAAGGAAAGGCTGATCTCTTCCCACCCTGCTCCAGGTGGGATGTACTGAGGGCAGCCCACCACAAAATCTCCCTCGATTTCCCCATTTTCAGCACATGGAAAGGGAGGGTGGCACTGAGGGGCTGTGAAAACTTGCTCTGGAAGATGTCTTGTGGCAGAGCCTGTGGGACCAAGCCAACGGGGAGAGCAAGTAACGTCACGGGAGGAAACCTTGGTGCAGAACAGGCATCCGCTCAACACGTGCGGAAAGGTTTCGGTAACCTCCGCAGTCTGGGTTGTCCTCAGCCCACCTTTCGCTGTGGGAGTGCTCAACAGAAAAAAAGAAACTGCTTTTCTTGGATTTATTTTGCTTTAAAGGCAAAAGTTGAAGCAAAGACTGACAGCACCTAACTCTCCAAAAAAAAAAAAAGATACTTCTATAAAGGTCAGAGAGCAGGTATCTTCGTGTTGGAGAGGATGTTTCCTTCCAGACTCAAGGAGATTGTGGGTGTTTCCGAGAGCTATCACAAGCCCAAAGAGGTTGTATTTCCCTGCCCTGTGCAGCAGGTAGCAGGATGAGAGGGTGCAGGGAGGGGCTGCAGGGGCCAGAGCTAAAATCCTGCATCCCCTTGGAGGCATGAAAAATCCTGAACTATAGGATGGGCAGTGACTTTCAGAGGTCACCCAGCCCATTTCCTTTGCCCCAAGGTAAAATCAGAGATAACTAAGCCATTCCTGATTAATTCTTGTCCAAAATGAATGTTGCTTGTGGGGTTGAACCAGAAGACTTGCCGTGCATCAGCTGTGCTGAGGATGGGGCATCCTGCTGCCAGCGCGGCTGGGCTGGCCCTTTTGAGAGACCTTTACCAGGAAAGTCAGAGCATCCCTTATTTTTTTTTATGTTGAAACGGCATCAAAGGGAGTTGAATGCGTGAAGATTTTAAAATAGCCTTTGGCATCTTTAGGTTTTAGGAAAAGTGACTGCTTTATCTCCATGTGAGCTGATTAGAAAGAATGTCATCATCCTTGCCCACTGCTTTTACTTTAAAAAAAAAAATTTGTTTCACCGTCTCTTTTGGATTTTTAGCAATCAAAATATGTTGTCCAAAAGCTGAGAGGATTGAAGAAATTTGGAAGAATATACAACATGTTTTCTAGGAAAGGAAAGATGTAACAAACATTAATGCAATCAAAATGCTAACGTTCTGTTCAAAGGTTAAATTAATGGGTCTGATTGGAAATAGCAATTCCCTGCTTGCCCTGCAAAAATACGTAACACATTCACCCTAAAAGCTTTTACAATTCTCTATTTAAACACATAAAAGCATAAGTAAATAAAAGTAAAAAGCGGAGTTGCAGGGAGCAGTGGAAGTGCAATGCCTTGTCTTTAAGACGCTGTAGTAATTCTGGGAATAAAGTAGCAGCCGAACACTGGAGACGGAGTTGTTCGCGCTTCGTGCTGTGTCCGCTAGAGAAGCGCTGGGGTAAGCGGGTCTGGGTAAGCTCAGCCCAGGGGAGCAGCGGGGTCGGGGCAGAAAGGGCATTGCCCGCTGCCGGGACGGGGCGCCGGGCATCGGCCCTGCCCTGGGGCACGGAGGGAAGTTCCTCCCCACTGATATGTCTTAATTCAGTTATAAAAGTTGTTCTCTGTACCAGGCACTGGATTCGGGGACTGTCCCCATCTCCGAGGCCGCGTGCGCGGAAGCCATCTCTCCACGTAAGCTTTGTAACCGCAGGTACCGGCTTTTACCACACCTTGTGTGGGGGTTTTGGGTGCTCCTGGCAGGTTAAGGCCAGCAGCAAACAGCGTTCTGCTGCGGGGCAGAGGAGATAAACGAGCTCCGAGGTGCTTCTCGGCCAGGTGGCTTGTGTTCGACGTTATGCTTTGAAAACCCGAAAGCTGTCGCTGGTGCCGGCTGAGCCGGCCGGGGCTCTCCCCTCATGCCAGCAAGGAGCAGCTTCCTCATCCTCTGAAATCGGCCGCTTTGCTG
>NW_010558741.1:0-341 GCF_000687285.1 Phaethon lepturus
TGCTCCACCGTGGCGACTGCCCCCCCCCCCGCCGCTGCCAAAGGGAAGCGAAACGCGGTTTTATTTTTAACTGGGCCGTCTAGAGCGAAAGAGGAAGGAGCGTCTTGCGGCGGAAGAAGTAGACGAGGACCCTGGAGATCTCGGCTCTGTTCTTGGCTCCGCTGCAAATTCCCCACGCGACCTGCTCTCTGCTCGGACGCTGCCGGGGGGGGCCACTTAGCTCACCGGCGGCTTGTTTTCTTTTTCCAAACACGTTCTCCCTCGGGCTCTCTCGCACCCCATGGCGCACCTGGCAGATCGCGCCCGTTTATTCCCCTTCCCCGCTGGCGGCGGATCTCTCG
>NW_010558742.1:0-2681 GCF_000687285.1 Phaethon lepturus
CGGGTCCTCGGCGCCGCGGCAGCGCTTTCGTGCATTTTTGCGCTTCCCCATGCCTTCCATTTGTGCCAATTGCCACCCAAAACCCCCCAGCCCTGCCCCAGACGTACCCCCGCAGCCTCATCCGCTGGCCACTGGGCTCGGCCACATGGCCACGGCGTCAGAAATAAAGCACGAGCGTGATTTAGCCTTTCTTTTCTTGTCTCATAAATTAGTTCCACTGAGGAACAGCCCCTTGCCCCCCAAATTATTTATAAGGCATATCAATAAGATTTCTCTTTTTTTTAAATAATAAAAAGGGTTGATCCTGCTGGTAATTTATAGTAATTGTAGTAACCTGATAATATTTTCTAGCAATTAAGCACAATACTAATTCACTCATTTACTGAGTAATGTCTTGTCTGTATTTATGGGGGCTGTGCTGGAGCATAAATATCTTACTCACTTTGTTGGCTAATGAAAATTTACTAAGTAGCTTTTTTTAAAAAATGTTTATTCATTTTAAGCTATTCTTAGCAATCACGTGTGAATAAGGAGTAATTGCTTTACTTTGGGATGGTAATTAGAAAGTACTAAGTCATTGTTTTCTCCTTGCAAGCGGATGGTTTGTCTAAGTGTGCATCTGCTCTCCCAGCATTAATTCAACCTTCCAGCCTCTCATCCTCCGCCTCAGCACCCGGGGCCGCATCCTGCTCCCTCTGAACGGGAGTTTTCCAGGACTGACGGGCTGGGTCAGCCGCCGGGTCGCACAGGGCACAGGTCGGAGTGTCCAAGCGGGCGCCGAATTGCTCGACTGCTGCTGTTGAGAAGCCCTCCACCAGGTCTCGGGGGCTTTGCTGCGGGAGCAGAGCGGACCCATCGGCATGCAGGGCAGGATTTGCATCCGCTAATCAGAGCAGGATCCGGGGAAGCAACTTTCAATCCAAGGACCCCGTTACGAAGCAACCGGCTGTGAAATACCATACCTGTGTTGCACCCTGCAGACCCTCAGCCTCTTCTTTCCCTGCCAAGGAGGTGGGAGCTTCTCCTAAGTGCGGAGATGGGGAAGGAAGAGGCTGAGGGAATGAAATAAAAATGGGACGTGGGTATTAGTATTCACATGCAGGGACTGCTTGTCCAGGGAGCCTCCACGGCTCCATCACAGAATCACGGAATCATTACGGTTGGAAAAGACTTTCAAGATCATCAAGTCCAACCATCAACCCAACACCCCCATGCTCACTAAACCATGTCCCAAGTGCCACATCCACACGTGTTTTGAACGCCTCCAGTGATGGTGACTCCACCAGCTCCCTGGGCAGCCTGTTCCCATGTCTGACCACTCTCTCAATAAAGAAATTTTTCCTAATCTCCAGTCTAAATCTCCCCTGACACAACTTGGGGCCATTTCCTCTCGTCCTGTCGCTGGTTACTTGGGAGAAGAAACCAACCCCCACCTCACCACAGCCCCCTTTCAGGCAGTTGCAGAGAGCGATGAGGGCTCCCCTCAGCCTCCTCTTCTCCAGACTGAACAACCCCAGTTCCCTCAGCCGCTCCTCATCAGACTTGTGCTCCAGACCCCTCCCCAGCTCCGTTGCCCTTCTCTGGACACGCTCCAGCACCTCAGCATCTTTCTTGTCGTGAGGGGCCCACAACTGAACAGGGATACTCATGAGGAACTTAATGAAAAAGTCTTTTTTTATTCCCCAAAGACCCCCAAAGCAGCCAGAAAATACACGTGCCTCCTCAGCATTAGCTACAGGACTGGCATCTTTCAGCCTTGCCAAGCAGAGCTGTGACTCGACACCTGCAAGTATCTGAAGGCAGCCCTCCCCTTGGGCTGCATCTCCAACCACAGCCCAACCCAGAGGGAAACGAGGTCAGAAGTGATGTGAATTCAGGGGTAATGCACATCGTGCCTCGGTTTCCCCATTTGCAAACTGGAGTTAATGGTTCTGCTCTCCTTTCAGAAGCGTAGGGGATCTCCTGGGGAAGGACCGGGCTCCCACCTCAGGTTAAGAGGTGGTGGCTGCGTGGGATGTTGGGCAGCGTTTCGAGGTGGTTGCCGACAGGCAGCACGGCACATGATCTTTAAAAGCACCAAGTGATTTTTAAGTGCTTCTCCGAGAGCATTTACAGGGCCCTGATTTACTGAGCGCTCAGAGCAGCCTGTTCTTGCTGGGAAACAGGGCTTGAGATGCAGCCAAGCATCCACAAAGACAAGCTTTTCGCTGTCTTCGTCTCTCCACTTCTCAGTTTTCCCATCTTTAAAATGGGGATATCCCCTGGACGTATCCCCAAACACCGCAGCTACCGCGCTATCCGCACCCGCCCGCAAAAACAGCAAGAGCCCGTAAAAAGGGACCGTCCTTCCCTGCTTGATCCCGACACGATAGCAAAGACGGCGAGAAGACCCCCAGCTCCTGTGGGTGCTGGGAATGCCAAAAAGGGGGAGAAAGCCAGGGGTGGTCATCAAAGGGGCACCTCATGTCCCAGGGCACAGGGTAAGAAGTCGGCTGCCGCAGATGACCCGCAGGTTCATCCATCAGGTAAGGAGGTTGATGTGTGGTATGCGTATATATTCCACAGCTATACCATACCTGTGCCGTACGTCCCTGGCAGCCAGGGAGGCAAAGGGAGTGTCGAAACACCACTGAGAGCATTTAGGGGTCTCAGCCATCTCCTCCTCACCACGCCGAGGTTCA
>NW_010558742.1:2783-9578 GCF_000687285.1 Phaethon lepturus
GGGCCGCTTTGCGCCCGCCGGCAGCCCCGCGGTCGTCGCGGGGCGAGTGGCGAAGGCCAGAGGGTTTCTGCGCCTTTCTGAAAAGGAGAAGCATCGCTGGGGCTTCCCAAGGAGCGGGCGGCGGAGGTGACGTAGTTGGTGCTGTCTCCAACATATTTCACCCCAAAGTTGCCACGGGTTTGCCCTTGGCAAAACAAAAACGCCCTTTACACCCCTCCTTTGCACCCCTCTTGCTGGCTCTAGTGCTCCCCAGGTGCAAAGGAGCCAGTGCAAGAGGAAGAGGCAGATCCGGGGCACCCCGAAAAATCCCTCACGTCCGGGGCAGCGGCTTGTGTTTCTTTCGCACGGGGAACTGGAAAGCATTTTTCCACCTTGGAGCAGAAAAATAATCCTGCAGAAGGGCCCTGACGTTTGGGCATATTATTTAGGTGCTTTGAAATATGTCCTAAGGTGCAGTGCAGCTCTGACTGGTCCCACGATGGGAATCTGGGAGGACAAAGAAGAGCTTTGCAAAATTGCAGCTGCTGGAGGAAAATCACTCAAGGAACCAGAAAAAAAGTGAGCTATGACGACAGATAAGCAGCTTCACAGGGAGAAAACACTGGGCAAGGAAGGGCAAGCAAAGTGCCGCTGCAGGACGTTAGTGCCAGACAAATTCCTGTCGGAATTCAGCACTCATTTTTAACAGAGAGGATGCTTAACCCCGGGAATAAATTATCAAGCAAAATAGGAAATGCTGCACCTCTTGACGTCTATGGAAAAAAATAGGTGCCTTTCAGGAGGCTTTAATCAAACCCAAAGCACCGGGGGTCCCAAAAGCAGCCCCTTGGGGATGGTTTCTGGCCAAGGGCCGGGAGAGCTGGGCTGATATTCCCATCGGATCTCATGAGCACTGCGAGTGCTTATAAAACCTGCCGGTCCATATAAATGATTGCTCCCCTCTGCCCTGGGAAAGAACTGAGCCATCCTGCCCTCTTCAGGCGCGACTGTGAGACACTAAGTAATTGGGGCTCTTTCCCCAAGCAATAAAAGAGGATTTAAATGTTCAGGCCAAATTAAAGACCCCGTCAAGTTTGCTGTCAGTCCAGCAGCACAACGTAACGATGGCTCTTACTTTAACGCCCGCAGAAGATGGTGTCCATCGGCTTTCTTCTGGCAATGAAACTTGCCTTTTTGGTTTTTATTTTCTTCCAAGCCTGGAAGCATGGTCTTTAATCTTATTCCGAGTTCCTGGGCTCTGTTGTATTAATATGTCTTCATTTCTGCTGCGTGTTTGATGGCAACCTTGGGATGCTCAGAGCCCCCTTTTAGGGCAAGGGGCGGGGGGGGCAGGGGTGGCAGGTGGCTTGCTATTTCTGCTTAATGACTTCCAGTTTAAATTACCTAAGAAGCGTCCTAATTATCCAGGTGCCATTTTAATCACGGGGGCGGCGGGGGGAGGACGGGGAAGGCTGCAGGTTGCCTCCACTGAAACGCTGTGGGGCGGGCGAAGGGGATGCAAACCAGCAAGCAAGGTGGAGAAAAGGGTTGGAAACCGCCGTGCGGCGCTGGATTACGCCTTTGTCTTACCCTTATGCACCCAAATGGCAGCAGAGCTGCAGGGGGGAGCAGTGAGACCCTGCCCAACATCCCATCCCCACTCCGCATCCAGATGACTCAATGCCAGCAAGCACAAGAGATGCTCCCAAAATAGCCATCATCCCTCCAGATTAGGGGCTCCGGTGCCTGTTGCCTCATCAGAGCAATGAACAGCATTTTTTTCTAAGCGGCCGAGGTAAGGATGCCGTTTAGCAAGTTTGGGATTCAGCGCTCGCCTTCTCACCCCCATGCCCACAACCCATTGGGAGTAAGTGAAGCAGGGAGGTCCTAACCCAGAAAATCGGTTCCCCCAGCCCTAGAAACGGGTTTGCTATTTAAACCCCGACTAGCCAGGAATGAAAAAGGACAAAACTGAGAAAAGATGGGGGGTTGCCCCCTCAGACTCCGTCTCGGGAGGAATTCGGAGCGTTTCCGATCGAACGCAGCCCCGCAGGGACTGCCCCGGGAGTGCAGCGGGAGCCGCTTCGCCTGGCTCGGCCCGGGGAGAGCTCCCCGGGCACCCCAAGGCAGCGCTTCGCGGAAAGCTTGCAGCCTCTTCCCCTCGTAAAAAAAGCCTTCCAAGCGTGAGGTTTTGGTCCTTGGCACAGCGAACGGGAGGGATATTTTGGGAGTGGCCTTGTTCTCCCACCGCCTTTCTTCTTCTTGCCTCCTCCGGCTGCTTCACTCACTTGATCTCTCTTCTTTCCCTCTCCCTTCGTGTCTCTCCTTTGGAGGCGAGATCCAGTTCCCGTCTCCCCCCGCCACGTGCACACCCCAATGCCAAAATCCAGGAGATGCATGGCAGCGTGGACCATCCTCTCCAGGGCTCTGAAAACCACAAAAGCTCTGGGATGCCTGAAGCAAGAAGACCACGTGTTCGATGCACCCATCCCACCCTAGCACCCTCCGAATCCATTCACCCAGCCCCAAAACCTTTCGGCATAATTATTTACATGGTTGCTTCCAAGCAAAGCGGTTGCAAAGCCAACTGGTCGCCCGGCGCAAAGGCAGGAATTATTCCAGCATCCGCTTGCCGGCAGCCAAGCTCTCGCAGCCTGCAAAAGCAAGAGCAGGGTTGCAATCACTGGGTATTACCAGGTTGCAATCACATTGCAATAAAAAAATTATAGTTACTGGGTTGCAAAAATAGTGTTGATTGGGTTCGGTAATGTCGCGGGGTTGCAGTAATTGCTTATTATGGGATTGCAATAATACTGGGTTGTGATAATGTACCCCAGGAGAGAAACACGCACCGGCAAGGTGCATCGTTCCCGTTCCCTTTGCCTCCCCATCACAGCTCAGCTCAGGACGGAGGCAGAAGGTGTGATGTCCCATCCCAGCGCCAAGAGCATCCTCCAAGGGTGGCAGCAACCAGGATCTCATCAGCCATCAGCAGAGCCCGAGTGCCCCGCGGCGCGGGTGGCGGGGTGCGTCCTTCAAGGAGCTGAGCTGTTTATCGGAGAAGTAATGAGGTAGCCAAGGAGCCATTTAGACTCCTCTGGAGGTGGATAAGTGCCTCTGGTGGATTTTCCTTGCTGCCATCCCGCATGGACCAGGTCCGCAGGGGCATCCCAAGCAACCAGGGAGATGGGGCGCAGCACCCGGCGCAGAGATTGCGGTACATTTTCCATCCCCAGAGTAAAAAAGCAAGCTGATGGTATTTTGGCCATACCCCTCATGGCACATGGGCCTTCTTCTCCTTGCTATACTTCCCTACGTGAAATTACCCACCCGGGCGGCGTGAGCAGAGCAACGCAAAGCGCTGGGGAAGCTGAGGTGCGGCGAGGGGAGAGGTTATACTCAGCAGCTGAGCTGGAACAAAACCCCACGTCTCTTGGGTCCTGTTTGCAAGCTGTGGCCTCCTCAGCACCCTACCGCTGACCCTCTTCCATCTCATGTTTTCCAAGAACCAGCCAAGTCCCTGGTCCCTGTCAGCGTGGTTTCCCAGAAATATCTCCACGCACATATGGCATCCTGACTCCGCTGAGCACATTTTTAGGGCAAACTTCTCATCCCACTGCTTGCTTGACTGAAAATAGGAAGCTGAATTTGGGATGAAATGCAAAGCTGTTGGCTGGGGGAAGCGGCAGGCAGTTAAAAAAGAGGGGCTGCCAGGAATATTTTCTAAAAAAAAAAAAAGGCAAGAAAAAAAAGGCTTTTTTTTAAAAAAGAAAGAGAAGAAAAAGTTGTTTATGGTTTGACTTGCTAGTATCATTTTGGAAAAGCTGAAATGCTGCTGGCTGCCACGGGATGGAAGAGGAGTGCAGTGTGCCTTTCCAGCTGCAGCTCCTCGCCGAGCCCAGGTGAGGAGCCCAAGCCGATGCTTTGCCTGGAAATGCAGGCAGATGCAGGGAAAAGGGGGGGATTTGGGACGGCAGCAGGTGATGTAAAGAGATATTACATCCGTATGGATTAAGCAGAGGCAGCTCCATGGTTTTACCTTTCTAGATCATTCAATGTGCAGCCCATGTCCTCCCCTAGACACGTCTTCTACCTGGGCTTCCCCAGCCCATCATGGCTTTGGTGGCAAGTGGCTCCAGAAGATGGGATGTCCCCTTTTGGGGACATCTTTGCCCAACTGGGGAAACACTGGAGTGGGTTATACATGAGTCACTACATCAGCTGAGCATTTAGAGAGTATATTTAATACAAAATATGGAAATTCCCATTTGCGTGGAGGATTTCATGATATCTGTCTATGTTTCAACTGGATTCGCAGCAAAAGCCGGGAATTTTCCGACACTGCGAAAGGAACGTCTGCCAAAAACTGTTCATTTGCACTTGAGCAAAACTTTGCATTTCCTCCAAACTTGGCCCTTCTCATACATTGTGAATGTGGCAGCAAATTCTTTTCAGGATGAAAACAAAGATGACAGCAAACGAGACCTTGCCAAGGAGTGGAGGGAAACCAACCGCCCCGGCTTCAGGGTCCGGGTGTATTCCAGACTTGAGCAGAGGTGTCCCTGGAAGCGAAGGTCATCCAACCTGCAGGTGTGATGTTGCGATGTCCCAAGTCTTGTAGCTCCTGGGACTCTTGGGGGTAATTTGTACAGCTCCGAGTACACAGATGGGCGCGACGGTGTTCCTCAAAAATGCCCATCAACCTGTAATAACCCCAGCTTGGTACTCAGCCTCATCAAAGCCAACGCTTTGCGAGTAGAGCTGGGTCGGGCTTTCTTCAGGCAGCAAAGAAAAGAGCTAAAGAAGGGGAAAGAAATGCTCTGAAAAAAGCCATTTGTCCCCTCGGCTTTATTCCGGCTGCAGAGCCGGAGCAGCTTGTAGCTCCAGAGAACTTTTAATAGAAATCTTCGGAATGAAATGGGCTACAGCTGTTTGCCTTGATAAATATATTTTATGCTACATGCCTCAGCCGCCATCTGTTTGCTGATATGAGCATTTCTCCTCCGCAGCTGCTGAAGAGAAGTCATCAAAGGGAATAGCAGGAGATGGGTTTCGTTGCAGGTAGAGGGGAAGAGGTGAAGTGGCCCGTGCAATGGAGTTATTCTGGTGGCTTAATGTGGCAAAGCTGTTACAAGAATAAGAGGGAAGACGGCGGGTGGGCTGGGAGTTGGGGGGAGCTGGGGTTTTCAGGGAGAACCTGGTCTTTCTGCTGGTGTTACCCGAGGGGAAACGCTCTGAGTAATACCGTGGGCCAAGGGTCAGGCTTCTCAAAGGCATCTAGATGTTTAGAGATGTGGGTAGCAGCCTAGGAGGAGTTGCAGAAGTTCTGGTGCTTAATGATCATTAAAAATCACCACTCTACATCAGGAGATCGCAGGAGGTGGTTTTACACCACACCTCAGTAAAAGAGCAGTCTGACTTGGGCTCCTTCCCTCGTCTCTCCCCATCCCCACCCAGGAAAAACCCCCTTTTGCAAAAGTACTGGAAGAACCACCCCAATAAACCACCTGCACTGGTGTAAAAGACTAGATATCAGGAAAAATTTCTTTATGGAGAGAGTGGTCAGACATGGGAACAGGCTGCCCAGGGAGGTGGTGGAGTCACCATCACTGGAGGCGTTCAAAAAAAGTGCAGACGTGGCCCTTTGGGACATGGTTTAGTGGGCACGGTGGTGTTGGGTTGGTGGTTGGACTTGATGATCTTAAGGTCTTTTCCCACCCAGCTGATTCTGTGATTCTGTGAAAAGCACCGTGAGCACCATGTCTCCAGCCGTTTTCCTCCTGCCCTCCGAGCATCCTTTCTCCAGCAGAGACATCCAACCCTCCCTGCTCTAGAGAGTCGGACTGAGACCCAGCGGGGAAATCATTCCATGTGATGTACAACCTCTCAGCGATGGAAAACCCACCGCCAACCCTGGTAACGTTGGTTTAATGGCTATTTGTCCTTGTAGATAAAACCCTTGCCTTGCTGCTCCCGTAAAAACTTTGCTGGAGCGAATTGCACGGACCCCCCTCGCCGTCACCCATTCTGCCACAAAACCTCCTGCGAGGACACAGGCACGTCTGCACAAGCATCCCGGAGATGTCCGCAGATACCTCCCCACTTCAAAATGCTCCCTGATTCATAGATATTCGGGCCCGTGGGACCGCCAGGGACACGAGCAACGCTGCCGCAGAGTCGGGTTTTGTTTTCCTATTTCCCCTATTTTTTTGTTTTCCTATTTCTCCTATTAACACCCGGCCGCGGCACCGCTACGCTTCGCCTAGGTATGTAATAGCTGGTTGTCACTGGCACTCGTATGCCTAGGTGACAGGTGCCCTAGACAGAACATGGCTTATTATGATGATTATTGCTATCATCGCTATGATTATCGTATTATTTTATATTGCCTAGACAGCTCGGCCAAGGTCAGGGCTGCGGGAGGTCCTATAGAAACGTATGGAAAAAGGGAGACCCGCCGGCAGGGGACTTGTAATTAGGCAGTTGGGTAGACAGGCGGGCGGGCAGAGGTGAGGTGCCCTGGCTGGGCAGGAGAAGGGGAGAAGGAGGTCAGGTTTAACTGGGTTGTGCCAAATTCTGTCAGAGGTCGACATCACCCACAGTCAGGCGGGCCATGTCGGCAAGAAAACGTGGGTGCGAGCGCTGCCTGCAAGTGGAGATGCCCTGGGTGACGCGGGGACATGGGCGCGGAGGACCCCAGGGTTCATATTTAAGGGCAATTATGGTCTCCTGATGACATGTATTCCTGGAAAGCCGCGTCCTCCCCCTCAGCCCGCGCTCCAGCTTGCCTCTGAGCTGCTTGCAAGCAGCGCGTGG
>NW_010558743.1:0-3650 GCF_000687285.1 Phaethon lepturus
ATATATGTATTTAAATATATTTCTTATTTAACAGTTGGTATCAGCCAGACAGGAGCTGCCCATCTTGCACAGATATGGAGCCACATGGCATGACGGTCCCCAGCGTGGGGTCTGCCACATCCGCTCGTGCATGCACACACGGGGAGAAACCCCCACTCGCGCCGTGGGCACCCACTGGGAGAGGAGGTGAAGGGGTCTCAGGGACAGGTGTGCACCATTCCTCAGGTGTAGGGCTCCCACCTCAGTGCTGTGCCTCATCCCTGCCCCCAAAACCATTGGCCATGAAGGTGGTGGGAGATGCCCTCAACTAGCCCAAGCTTGGTGTAAGACAGAGACAGGAATGGCCAAGGTTCCTGAACTTGATCTCACCCATGCACACGTGAGCTCCTGAGCAGAGAAAGTGATGGCTGGTGCCTTGAAGGTCATTCCTGCCTCTGCCCTGCTTGCCCTGCAACTCCCCCCACCCTAAGCAAGGGACATGATACCATCAGGAGCAGCCTTGGACAGACCCTACCATTCCCTTCAAATATGCAAGGCATCTCAGCCCCCAAGGCCACCACAGTACCTCCTGCCTTCAGGACCAGGCCCTGCTCGTCACCCACCACCAAGCTCTCTAGAGACTCTGCTGACTTTGAACAGACTTACAGGAAAAATAAACCCCCAAAACCCACACATAACCTGATCCGCAGTGAAACAGAGAAGGAGGAAACCACAAAACACACGATTCCTCTATGAAGGTTGCAGTGGATGGCCAAAACCAGTGGCCTGTGAAAAGGGTACCCTGCATCCAGGCTTCCCCAACAGGTTCTCTTCTCCCATGCAGAAATTTTCTCTGGGTAGAAAGAGGAATTTGTGCATTTGTTGGGGATTTCTGGATGCTGGGCAGACTGCTGTGCTCATGCAAATGTGATGCATTACAGACCTGATGTGTCGTAGAATTAAGAAGTGCAGTCAAGTGGAGGAGACAGCACCCCACCAGTGCTGGTCATGCACCACCCCTGCTCCTGCACCTGCGGCCAGGCAGCAGTGCCAAGGTCCACTCAGGACTCTGCCTGTGGCAACATGGGAACCCTGCCCTGGGTCTAAAAGCACCAACGTATCTCACCTGAGGAACTTGGCCCCTTGGGGAAGTGGCAGTAGCCATCTGAGAAACTTCTCTCTGCAGTCCAGCTGCTAGGTGGGAGATGAAGAGCAATGGTGAGGAAAGCAGGAACATGAGAAAAAGAGGAGAGAAAACAAGACCAAGAGATGGGGCAGTGCCATACCAGCAGGGATGTCCTGAGAAAGGCTCCCAGGGAACAACGTGGGGAGCTTTTGCAGCAACTGCTGAATCCCTCCAAGTCCACAAACACCAGACACATATGCCCTGGGGAGCTATAAGCAGGACATCTCCCTGGAGGGGATCCCTGAGCTCCTCTTGAGCACGGAGTTGTGACTTGCATCACTGGTGCAGTCACACACCCCAGCATAATGGCCAGGAATAAAGGGGCAACATGAGGGAGGAGGTCAAGGGCCAAAGGAGAGATGTGGTTTTGCAACATACGAAGACCCAGGAGAAGAGAAGAGCAGGAGGACATATGACAGCTGCACTGGAGAACTTGCGTCCCTAAAGCTGATCATGTAAACCAAACATGTGGGACAAGATGGGGTGGAAAAGCAAGGTTGGAGGGCACTGTTGAGTGTATACCTCCATTGGCACTAGAAACCATGTCTGGCCTGTGTTGGCCTGCTCTGAAAATGTCTCTGGCAGCATGATGGAAAGCGGAGCACTGGGAAGGAAGGAAGGGCACTCGGTCTGTTATGAAGACTCTGGGTAAGGTTTTATACTGACACATCTGTGTTGCCTAATGGATGCATGGGTGGGAAGACTGTCGGGAAGCCTTCTGCTCCCAACAGCTCTGCAGGACACATGCCAGGCACCTGGGGTCCTCCAGCCACACCAGGCAAGGTCTGACTTGACAACTTCTGCAGAACATGTAAAATAAACCCATGGTAACCCTTTTTTTTTTTTTGTAAGCTAAAGAGAGAATTAGTTTCTTCATGCACCTGAGCAAAGATCAGAGCACGAGCAGAGTAATTTTAAAACTGCCACTCCTGGGTCACCTGTAGGGACTGGCACGGTGTGGCACCAAGGTGAAGGACATGGTGATCCTCTCCATTAGGACACACAACGCTGGAACAAGCCAGGGTCACAACTACCCCTTCCTACCATGGGCTTGGAGCAAACGGCCTTTCTGGCCTCTCGCTTCAGAGCAGCTCTGGTGAGAGTGCCTGGGGCCACAGCAGCCCCATCCTCCCCAGCCAAGGAGCAAGGGGGAGAGAAAGGTGAGATGCATGTTCCCTCGTGCAGACGTGTTAAGAGAAACACAGCGAAAAAGAGAAGAGGGGAGGGAGCACGGGATGGACACACACACGCGCTCTCCGAACTGGCCCTTTCAAATGCTTTCCGACCATGAAAGTATCTGCATCACCGCCCACCATCGCCCAAACTGACGAGAGAAGTTTTGCTGGAGGTGAGGAGGGTCTGGTTCCACAAGCCCCAGCCGAAGGTGGGGAGTGCTGAAGGGCTGCTCAGCGAAAGCCCCCTCCTGCACACCCACCCGCACTCACGTGTTACATCCCAACCAGCTCTGGAAAGTGGTTTTTTTCGGTCTACCCTGAGCAGATTCCTCAAATGAAGGTGCTCCTCCTGGTGAGGGGGACACAGCGTGGGGCCAGGGCAGGACTGCAGGGACCTGGCAGTCAGCACTCGTTTGCTCTCTCCGGGAAGAAGATTTCGCGGCATCGCTGGACCGTGTCCTGGGGGCACTGAACGCTGTGTCCCACTGTGCGGGGATCGTCATAGATTTCATAATCGTTCCCTCCCTGCAGGGGAATAGAAGATAGAGAGAACGTTAGCAGGGTCTCGACAGAGAATCCTCGTCCATGAATCCGCATCTTGCTCTTGTCCTAGGAGGAGCTGGGGTGGGAGCCAGCGGCTGGGCAGGCAGGGTCCTGCTGGGAAGGGGCTGCCAGGGCTTTGCTGGCCCAGGGAGGCAGGAGAAGCTGGGCTGGGAGCTCTGCTCCCTCCCTCTCGCCTCCCCTCATCAGTGCCAGGGGAGGAGCGTAGAAAGGATGGGGAAGGATCAGTAAAGCTTGTCCAGGAGCCTGGGGTTAACCCCTGCCCTGCCTGTGTGGGGCTAGCAGAAGGTGGGGTGGGCACATCTGGTGGCAGAGGCTGGCACTAACCGCCAAGGGGCAAGAAGAAGCCAGTGGGATGGCCAGGCTGTTCTACAGCAGCAAGGAAGCATCATCCTCCACCGCTCTGAAGGGAAGGCGAAGCTGCTCCTGCTGTTGAAAAGCCCTCTCCCAAGCGCTGGGGGCTCGTGTTTGAGGTCCCGCAGGCCACAGGAATGGCTGCCCCCCTCACGAGGGTGCTGGGGGGGTAGGAAAGCGACGCGGCGGTGGACCTGCTCCCCAGCACAGTGAACCCAGGGCGCTCTCCCCACGACCCAGCGGGCCTGCCACCACCATCAGCCCACCGCAAACACGCGCCGCGCGAGAGCATCTCCGCCCCTCGCACCGCTAGAGGTCTGTGTCGGCCGCCGGCGGGACCCAGGCCACGGGACCTGTGGCGGAGCAGCTCCACGCAGGCTTGCCGGGCCGAAGGA
>NW_010558743.1:4064-4265 GCF_000687285.1 Phaethon lepturus
TACTCACAGGTGTCGTCTCGTTCCCAAAGAAGTGGATGGTGTCAAATCTCTCATCGTCGAGCACGTTGAGGCAGTAGCGCTTGTCCCAGCCCTCTGGGAAGACGTCAAAGCTGATCATGCCACCTGCCAGCAGAAGGGAGGGCATCGGGCAACGCTGGGGGCCGCCGGCAGGGTGTCCCCCCACCATGGGACAGGCAGGAG
>NW_010558743.1:4469-11607 GCF_000687285.1 Phaethon lepturus
AAGCAGGAACCAGTGGGCTGCGGGGGCGGATGCTGGGGCGGGAGGTCCTGAGAAATGCATCTGTTGGGGGAGACTTGGGGTCATGCCTTGCATGCATCAGCATGTTGTGTGTCCCAGCGGGGGGGCAATGCCCTCAGAGGCCGGCACCACTCTCTCTCCTACGCTCCAGGGTGGACATCATGGGTCCTTCTACAACCCCCATATCTCGAGGTGCCCTGCAGCATTGCACAGAGCCAGTCCCTTGTCCCATCACTGACAGAGGTGACACGATCCTCCCAAAACAAAGCTGGCAACTTAGGGCACGCGTACGTTTGGTTCTCGCTTGGGAGCCTGGAGGAACGGGGATTTGAGGCGGGATATGCCTCTCCCTGCCAGATCAAGTCTCTGCTCCTCTTGGTTTCAAGGGGACTCCCCTGCTTCTCCAGGCAATCTAGTGGGCCACCAGAAACCCTGGAGTTTCACACTCTCCTTCTTCACAAATCATAACCCCACCTCTCTTCAGAAGGGGTCGAGCTTCCCTGCTGCAGGAGGCACTGATCCCCCGGGCCATTCAAACATGTACGTCCTGATGCCATGGTCCTCTCTTCCCTGGCTGGATGAGGTGTCCCCTTGATCCCAAACCAACCCTCCTCAGAGCCTGAGGAGCCAGGGATGGAGCCTGTGTGTCCAGCTCTGGGCAGGGGATTCACCACGGGACAGGATGCCCCAGGCAGGGCACTGTGATATGGACAGGAGCAGGTGCCCTACGAGCTCGGGGATGGGGATGCCCCAAGGCTCGCAGCAGGAGCCAGCATCAGAGCAGGAGCTAAACTCAGTTGCCTTCATTAAAATCCTTCCTGGTTTTGTATCCAAAGCCATTTACCTGTGATAAATGCTGCATTTCGCTGCGTTCTAGCCTTTTAAACAGAGCTGGGCAGCAAGAAGAGGCTCCCAATGCCAGCTGGAGAGAGTAGGAAATCAAAGGGAGAAGAGGTGGTATGGAGGACACCCAGCCTAGGCAGAGCACAGGTCTGGGGGGATGCAGGGACATCTCCTACCACCTCTGTGGCCCACGTCCTCCACAGCCTAGGACAAGGCATGCAGAGCCAGCTTGGCACAACACCCGCTTCTGCGTGTCCCTGTTTTTGAATGCCTGACCTGAGACACCCCGCATTTTCTTTGTGGAGGAGCGGGGGGCCCACAGCTCCCCTTGTCTTCATGCTTTTACACAACAGGCTCTTCGTGGCGGCTTCCCAAAGCCAGAGGAGAAAGGCCCACTGTTCTGCTCTCGTCCCCTGTGCCCATGCAGGGACGTGGCGGCGGGGACCTTGTCTTTCTCTGCTGTGACAAACGGTGTGTGCCAGTGCCGCAGGCAGCACAGGATGCCCCTGGCAGGACGCTGAAGGCAAGGGGAGGCTGTCAGGAGGAAAGCCCTTGGAGAACCAAAGGACCAGACCTTTGGTACTGGCCCATGCTGGGTGCAAGAGCGGGGTGTCACCTGCCCCTCCCAGCCTCGTCACCCCCTTGCCCTTTGGCTGGGCTGCCCCACGGCACCTTCTTATCTCACACAGACCCATCTACTCTGTGGAAGGTCTTCTTCCAGAGTCAGCCCCACCACTTACACACACTCCTTTTCCTCCCTGTCCTGGCCAGACCCCAGGATTGCTCAAGCCCCTCTTTCGGTTCCTGATTTTCGGTAAGCCGGCTGTAAGGGCTGCCCCAAGAAGTGGCCCTGCAAAAGCCCATGGCAAACTCCTTGCCTCTCAGAAGCTCTTCCTCCAGGAAGAAAGATGTTTCCCTTGTAGCCAACCCTGCCAAGAAAACCCCAGAGCTGAGACACACATGAGGATCCTGTTTCATTCCTGGAGAGTGCATGTGCCTGGAGCTCTGCTGGCCACCCTGCTCCTGATGCTTGAGCCAGAGCAGACCTTCTGGGCACAGGCAGGCTCTGCAGGGCTAACTGAAATTAAGGCAGGGATAACGATCACGAGACAGAAAGCTGCCTGTCTGCCTGATTCCCAGGGAGGCAAACCTGCAGCACGGTTTATTCTCTGCTGCTGTGGATGTGAACACGACGCCTCTGCAGCAGCTCTCTGGGACTAGAAGTTCCTTGTGCTCTTCCCAGGGTCTCCAGGCCCCCAGAAGGAACAGCTGGGATTCCTGCTCCCCTTCCCAATATTTTATGGGAAACACCATAAAAAGGCCAAGGCAAAGCCAGGGAAGCCCTGACCGCTCACCTCGAGAGAAACGCAGGCCTTTGCCAGCAAACTCCCTCTGCAAGGCTGCCACAAACTTCTCCCGGATCCGTTCTTTCTGCAGAGGAGAAGGAGGAAAGGGAAAGGGAAAGGGAAAGGGAAAGGGAAAGGGAAAGGGAAAGGGAAAGGGAAAGGGAAAGGGAAAGGGAAAGGGAAAGGGAAAGGGAAAGGGAAGAGGGTTTGAATAATTACATGTTGACAGTCTACCAGAATCCACTGTAAGCTGTCTGCTGGGCAGCTCTGGCGTATTGCTCTGCTCCCTTCCAATCTCTGCCCCAAGCCCCAGTCCAACACCATTTACCCAGCTTTCACCAGTCCTGCCCAGTGTCTCCGTAAAAGGCCATCAGCTCACGGCAGCTCCAGCAGGCTCCTGGGAAGAGCAGCTCCCCAGCCCTTCCTTGGCAATGAAATGCAACTGCTTCAGTTTCCCAGAAGCCCAGTTCATAACCCAAAGTCTCCAGCTTTGCTTAAAAAGTCTTGCAAAGTCTGACTGATCCCTCAACGCCAAGAAAGATCCCCCAGGCAGGAACTGCTGTGAGCATGGGCCAAGTGCTCCAGAGATCTGCCCAGCAGATCTGTTGTGGCCCTCCCAGTCTGGAAAGCCCATTAATTCCAGCTCTGTTGGGGCTGGAAGAGTGGGATAGAGAAGAGAGCTGCTGGGCCATCTTTGGTTACCGTAAATGAGGAAACACCCTGTTAAATAAGTGCCTTATTCCCTGGGGCTTTCCCACAGCACAAGGAATCCTGCTGGCCACCCCATTGCGTTGGTGGTCCCCAATGAAGTCCAATTCTTCCATTCATCTGTGTCTCTCCTTGGGTTTTCTCACCCCCAGTCCTGTCTCCACTATGCTGCATGTGTTGGCCTGGTGCACAGCTTGGAGCTGGGCTCCTTTCTCCTCAGGGCGGAGGGAAACAGGTAAGACCTGAGATCTGTGGTGGTGCAAAACCAGCAAAGGGGAGAGCGAGCCCGAGTCTGTCCCATCTACCTTGTCCAGCTCGGAGAACTCGATTCGCTCCTCTGGCGTGCAGCTCCGTCCGATGGGGGAGATGTTCAGCATCCCGTTGCGAAACTCAATGAAGGTTCCTCTGTGAGTGGGCAAGGGCAGAAGGTTACTCGGGCAGGGAGAGAAAACCAGACCTTTCCAGGGGAATGCCTGCTTGGTGAGGCATGCAGTCTCTGCAGGGACACGAAGGAGGAGAGAAGCCATGCCCACTCATGAATGCTTCAGCCAGGCGGAGAGCAGGCATCAACAACTCTGCTTGAAGTCTTGAAGGGGCTCACAGTTTTATAAAAACAGACTGTAAGAGAAGAGGAATAAACAGTTCCTGCATGCCCTGGGGACAGGCTAGAAGCAACGAGCTTAGGTGAGACGACAGGAATAATTATCACAGAATCACAGAATCATTAAGGTTGGAAAAGAGCTTTAAGATCGTCAAGTCCAATCATCAACGCAACATCACCATGCCCACTAAAACGTGTCCCAAAGTGCCACATCTACACGTTTCTTGAACACTTCCAGTGATGGTGACTCCACCTCCCTGGGCAGCCTGTTCCAATGCTTGATAATTCTCTCAGTAAAGAAATTTTTTCTAATATCCAGTCTAAACCTCCGCTGGCACAACTTGAGGCCATTTCCTCTCGTCCTATTGCTAGTTACTTGGGAGAAGAGACCAACACCCACCTCACCACAACCCCCTTTCAGGTAGTTGTAGAGAGCGATGACGTCTCACCTCAGCCTCCTCTTTTGATGTTTTCTAATGTTGTAATAACTGCAAGGACAGCTATTGCCTGGAGTGGACCAACCGCCTGATGAGAATGTGGCATTGCCACATCTGGAGGCTTTTAGGAAACATTGGGTGGGTTGGGTGAAGCTGACGGTATCTTGGGGCAGTGGGTTGGAACAGGTCAGTGTAACTCACTACTGATGCCCGGTGGCAGGCTGATGAGCAATCAGGACCTCGTCATGGGACACAAACCAGGTAGGACCCGCAGGGCCTTTGTGTCTCCCATTTGTCCCCGGCACCTTTGACTGCAACTCTTGTCCAGGACTGCCCGGAGAGGACCCAGCTCCTGCTTGCCACCTGCACCTTACACTGGGATCACTACTCTGCTGCTTCCTCAGTGGGCTGGTTCAAAGCACTAAGCGGGCAGAAAACTGCTCCCTTTTTTTCTCTTTGCTATAAACCCGGCCAGTTCTGTTTGCTGATCACCTTGGAACAGCTCACCGAGGGGTCAGACAAGCACCAGCACTGGTGGGGCATAAACAACAGGGGATGGCAGCACTGCCAGTTTGAAAATAGATTGAAACTCTTGTGGAAACCTGGCTGGAGCAGGGAGATCCCCTTCCCTGACCAGCTGAGGACCTCTGTGCTCATTAACCCTCTGATGTCCCTTCCAGACCTGCCCGCTGTTTCTCTGTGATAAAGTGCTTACCACTCTGAGTCTGGGGGAAAAAACTCTCTACCTCCTGTCTTGTAACACAGTGAAGAACACCATGGGGAATGGACACACTGGAAGCCATGCCTGCAGCCTGGAAGCATCATCTCTGCAGCACCAAGGGTTTGGTGGCTCATGCCCCAGGCCAAGACCTGGGAGATGTGGGTTAAAGTCCTTACTTTGCTAGAAATCCCAGAAGCCTAAATCGACAGAGGCACTCGGGAGCTGAAACTTCTCCATGCTGTTGGGCAACTAGACAACAATGAGGCAACCAAACAGCCTTGAGGGTTCTGGGTCCCAGCCCACGCTTTCGGGGGCATGTTCAGCCAGCAGTCCTGTCACAGGGAGCCACCCTGGCCCCTCTCACCAGTCCTCGTGTTGCCACATGGTGACTCACATCAAGCAGCTAATCTGGATCACAGTTTAGCAACTTTTACCAGCTTAATTTCGACCAGACATCTTGCCTGCTCGTGTTCACCGTACAAACAGAAAGGGAGAGCAGGAACAAGCCAGCTGGGGTGAGGGGAGGGCAGAGCTGCTGCTTTCAACAGCACTGCTGGCTCACGCCGGCAAGCGTTTGTGAAACCATGGTCTGAGGGGTGGTTTGACCTGCACCCAGGCTGGTTTAACCGAAGGCTGCCTCTGAAAAGAGGTCCTCCTGCCCTCCACTTCCACCTTCATGCCATCTGTTCCCTCTCTCTCCTTCCTGTGATAACAGGGCAAGCCAATCCAATGGAAAACTACCCTTTTCTTTCCTGGCAGTGGCCTAGTCTTCCTTCAGAGGAGGTGTACCAACCTGCCTCAGCCTGGGGCTGCTGGATCTCATGGGGGGATGCGGACAGGAGCACACGGTCGGGGGCAGAGCAGGGCCAGCCCTACTACCAGTGGTGCCAAGTAACACTGGGTTAGAAACAGTGTGAAACTGTGTGCTCAGCCGTTGGACCTTAAGAGCTGGATCTTAAGGGCCATTGTTCGTCTGTTTGGAAACTCATGCGACCAATAATGCTTGATGCCCTGACCAGTAACGAGCTGGTACCATTGTCCTAAATGAGATGCACACAGTGGCTGTACCCTGCTTCCCAGGGAAGAAAATCCAAGGCGCAAAAGAGCAGGCACTGCGCTAAAAACCAGTGCAGACTCTCCAGAACAAGGACCCTCCTCCATTATTTGCCCACAGTGCCCAGCTTAGTGGGACAGTGATCCGACACAGGGCCTCTAGATGCTAAGATAAAACCCGGAGCAAGACAAGCTCAGTAGCTCAGCTGTTGTTAGGAGAGCTCTGGAGCCCAGAGTTCCCTAGAAATCAGTGATATGACTGCCATTAGCACGGGCTTGGGCCATTACCGTTTCTTGGGCAGCTTCAGCAGCGCCATGTAGTTGAGACAGAAGTTGATTAGATCCTGCAGCAGCTCTTCCCCCAAGTGGTCCTGAATGGCCTACGGGAGGAGAAGGGGGAGTGAGGAAGATGCTTGACCTCCCGTGAAGCCCATCCACGAACATGAGCTGGAGGAGCAGGACATTTAGATCTGACATTTGGGGAGAAGAGAAGAAGCTGCCCATCTGCCTGGGGCCAGGCGCTGCTCCCCATGGGGCGCAGGGCACGGGGAAGGAGAGCCATGCTGCAAGGGGAACTAGACATACCTGCTTGGATACCAGCTGCCCATTCTTGTACTGCACTGTGCCGTTCTCTGCGAAGACGTAGTCAAACTTATCGATGACTGAGGGGAGAGGAAACAAAAGAGGAAATATGAGCACTGCCTGGGAAAAGGGGCCAGAAGGACTGGGGTCAGGACTGAGTGAACCATCCTCCCGGTTCCTCAGTACAGTGCTTTCCACGTCTCCCGTGCTCTGAAAAAGGCCACCGACCCTCCCCACTGCCCACAAAGTGGGTGAGGAGATTATCTTCTCCCCACAGGTGGGGAGCTGACGCACGCAGGGGGAAACAACCCGACCGAGGTCACGGGCTGAATCAGTGGCAGGACTAAGATAAGGGCTCCAAAATGTCAGGCTTTCAACCACGTGCGTGTTACTCTGCTCGCTCTCCTCCCCTCCCCACTGCCAGGGCGCCGGGGTGATGCAGTTACTGGTTATCTAACTCCAGCCCCTCCTGCAGCCTGGACACACAGCGCTGCCGACTCAGCAATCAGCCTCAGCCGGGAATTTCTCGGCCTCCCTCCGCTACTGGGGCGGGAGGCAGAGCTCGGAGCCCAGCCGCGCTCGGCATCCATGCCCGAGAAGGAAAGCAAGGTGGAGGGAGCGGGAGCTGCCCCCTCGCCCTCCCACCCCCTCATCTATCCCCTGTCCCTGTTTGAATGCGATGAGGAACCCCTCGGAGACCCTACCATGGAGCAGCAAGGAGGCAAAATTTGCAAAGGGCTCCTGCCCGCTGAGCGGGGGGGAAGCCGTCAGAGCCCAGACGAAGCTCATACAAACCCAGTGCCGGAGCTGGCAGCGCGGGCTGGAGCAT
>NW_010558744.1:0-251 GCF_000687285.1 Phaethon lepturus
TTGTGGGGAGGCTGTGTGGGTCTTTGTGTTTTCCTGAGCGGGCCTTCGAGTTACTGCTCCACTGAGGTACATGAGGCAGTTCACATCATTGCTGGTGTTCCTTTCCTCAGCTGGTTTTGCTGGTTTTGGCCTGGTGCCTTGGTGAGGGTTGTGGTTCTGCTGTGTTACCAGCAAAGCTACTGGTGCGGCGAGGGGCAGCCTCTGACAGCTGCTGCCGCATCGCTTGTGTTGTTTCACGTTGTTTACTGTGA
>NW_010558744.1:580-8510 GCF_000687285.1 Phaethon lepturus
CCCCCCCTTCCTCCTCCGTCCCCCATCTTTACATGCTGAGCATGATGCCGAATGGTCTGGGATATCCCTTCGGTCTGCTGGGGTCAGCTGTCCCGGCTGTGCCCCCTCCCAGCTCCTTGTGCACCCCCAGCCCAGGGTGAGGTGGGGTGAGGAGCAGAAAAGGCCTTGGCTCTGCGTAAGCCCTGCTCAGCAATCATGAAAGCATCCCTGTGTTATCAGCAACGTTTGCAGGAGAAATCCAAAACATAGCCCTGTAGTAGCTACTATGAAGAAAATGAACTCTATCCCAGCCAAAACCAGCACAGGTGCTCTGTTTGTATTGCTGATGTTGGGGTCTCTCTTAAACCTGCTTGCTCCCCATAGGCGATTCTTGGTGCCTGGAGACCTCTTTACGCAGTGGCCCGGAACAGTGCTGGCCCTTGGTGAGTGGAGGGGGCCTGTGCAGGCATGCTTTTCCTTGACCAGCTCTTGTGCAGGGCTGCTGGAGGCAGCTGTGGGGCACATCCTGGTGCTGCCAGCCAAAGCAGCCCCTGCAGACCTCAAAATGCAGGAGGAACATTGATATTTCTCCTTGGAACAAGTAGTTCCCATGCAGCAGTAAGGGAACAGGGAAAGGTCTTCCCACTGGTTTCGCTGAGCATCAGCCCTTCTGGGGTGGGTGAGGGGTCATTCTTTATAAAACACTGTGTGGAGGTTGGTAAAACAAAGCTGCTTCTATGAAGAAACTGCATTTATTTAGGAAGAGTTGTTTTTTTTTTTTCCTCTGATTAATTGTGTGGGTGTGTATATATGCTGGGAAAGGCAATAATGTTTACTGGAATTGTACTATAAATGGTTGCTAACTTCTAATTCACTGTGTGATAAATATCATAATTGATACTACAATATGTTAACATTCAAAGCATGAGCTCCTCTTTCATATGGATTTATTTTCATGCACGAATAGTGTGAAAGGTTTGAAGACACCTTCTTTCAAAGATTAGGAGATCTTTGCATCTTTCCTCTGTATTGGGAAGAAAATAAGACATCTTTTAAAGAGATGCATATCACTGGGCTTTTGTATGCAGAAATAAATTATTAGAATTGTTAAATGCAACTTTTTTCAAATTTACAGAGCTGGGCTGAACAACTTGTATGTATATTAAATTTGGGAACTAGTCAACAAACCTGAGCACTCTGACTTCTGCCAGAGCTGATAACAGTAGACTTGTGTTAAGTGGTGGAAACCTGTCATCATCATGGCAGAACATGAAGGAGAATCCTTCCTTTTAAGCCTTACTATAACTTACAGACAAAATAAACTTTTAGTCATATGTGAGTTTATAGGACAAAATCAAATAGTGCAGGAAGGAGGTATTACAGTAGCATTATACCTCCCTTTGTCAAACAACTAATTTTAGACATGGATTTTAAGTGTTCCTTTGCAGTATATTTTTATGCTTAGACTCTCAGCTTCAGACCCTCAAATTTTATTCATGTGATGAATTTCTATTAAGACTGGTAGACATTTGGCACCCAAGGAATGCTGAAATATGAATCGAACACTTCAGGACTCCTTTTATTTTTTATGTAGAGCCAGGGGTTCTGATCCCCCTTATGCACTCTTGTAAGGGCTTTCTGGATTCATAAATATTTTTGAAGTAATAATTTCGTATAGGTTTCATTCCCTCTTAAAGTAGAGATTGATTTATATAGAGAACCCTGGGTGGGAGATCTTACAGATGGTTAAACTTACTGTTAGTCATATTAATTAGCAAATAGCCTTTGTTACCACATCTATTTCCTTTTGACACATCTATTTTCCTTTTGGCCCTCGTGTCAGGGCCAGGGAGGTCTCTTGCAGTCTTCATTTCCTCAGGTTAGGACAGGGTTTGAGGGACAGTTTACCTGTACATAGGTTTTTTTCTTTCCTCTTCCTGTTTTGCTGGTATTTTGTTTTCAGCTTGTGGAGATCTGAGGTTTGTGGTTCTGTGTGTGTGTCTGCAGGCTCTTAATAGATCGGTGTTTCAAGGCTTTGTTTTTTTTTTAAAGGCAGAACTGTTTCTTTATGTCTGGGCTCAATTTCCTATTGAGGGGACTGCTGATTTTAGTAGTAAAATGGAATTGGGCAAGGTTTCACAAAGAAAGTAACTATTTTCCATATTTTGGCATTGTGCCTTCGTAGAATGTGAACATCTAGAGTCCTTTGAGATTGAGTTCTCTTTTTATAGAGAAGTAGATGCTTAACGTTACCTCTGGCTTCGGGAGGATTGCCATATATCCAATCTGTGCTCGAATATTAATTGCACATCTCTTCTCAGATTCAAATCACCCAGTCTGCACAAACCTAGATGTTATCCTGATGTTCCTTGCTGAAAAAACACCCTTGCACATAGGCTGTTGGATCAATTAGCTTCACATACTGAGACTTTGGGTTTTATTTGTGTGGGGTATCAAAAAAAGCCAATATCCCTTCCAGACATGGGATCTCTGCTGTCCTGTTGTTCTCTTCAACGACTTCTGCTACCCATTTATAAATAACATATTTACTTGAACGTCTGTCTGCTTGGAGGGTCATGCAGAGCTGGCAAAGCATTTCTAACGTCATTTAGTGTCAAAAGATGGCACATGCCATGGGACCAGCAGGATCCTGGCTACCTGGAAACCTTTACAAGCCCCCTTTTTTTTTTTTTTGCAGAGATGACATCTCATTAGCCTCGTCCATCCCACCCGCTTGACCCAGGTGTTGAAGAAGCAAGCTGTCTCCAGAGGTTAGACTGCAGGTGGCAGCAACAGTCTTTCCCTGCAGCAGCTGGAAATGCTGCAGCAGCCTTCATTGATTCTTGCACATAATTTAGCTCCTTACAAAACCAGCTCAGTGGTAAAACACAAAACTGTAAGCAGAGAGTGCAGAGATTGTCGTCTAACAACTGAGATGTGGGGACACTCTTCGTGTTCCCCTCCCTTATCCTCTCCTTAAGAGGAATTCGGATGGTTGGAGGAAGAGGAGGGGAAGTCTTTCTGCATTGCACAGTACCAGACATACGCAAGAAATCACATTTATGTGCAGTGATTGGTTAGTCTGGCTGGGTTTGTCTGAGTCGTCTATTGAGCAGCTTCAGGCTTTTTGTGCTTTTGGGTGTGTGTTTTTTTTTCTTCTCCTCTTGTTCCTTCTGCGCTTTGCTATGATAGCAGGGAGCTGTTATTTCATGATACCAGTAACCAAAGGCAGCAAGTCATTTCAGTGCATTATTATTCCAGGCAGAGACACAGACCTCAGAGCTCTGAGGATTTGAGTGCTTAGTACATGAACTTTCTGGCTGAGAGAGGTATTGCTTCCCGCAACTCCTGATTTTGGCTGTTGTACCTGTCCATATGCTACGTGGTGTGACCCCAGTAATTTACCTGCAAGTGGCACTTTGATCATTTCTGTGCCGTTTTTGTGTGTTGCTTGCTGCAGCTCTCATTGTTCAGTGCTGTCACTCAGAGAACCACCTCCACACTTCTTGGGGGAGTTGCACTCCAGGTGGGGAAGGCCCTATCTATGGATGTGTTGGATTTTGGAAGCTGGTTGGAGCTAAATGCTGCATTGTCTAGTAGCTGGGCTCGTACCAGCAGGCGTGCTGTTTCTGCCTCTGTTGAAGACCTGAGGGAGAGCTTCGTTTGAGTAGTGTGTTGCATTAATTTTTTGGTTTGTCTCAGAATGGGATGGGTGCATGACCACCATGCGCACTCCAGCTGGTGACATCCAGTCCAGGGAATGATGTCATCTGACCCATCCCTTTGGCAGAAGGTTGCCACCACCAAATGAAAAGGGAGTAGGGGAGCTGCTGCCTTCTGCAAGAGGCCCTCAACTGGGACCCAGCTCCTGGACCAAAATGCCTAGACTGGTACATGGTAATGAGATACCAGCTTCAAGGACACTGATACCTCCTGTGGATCTGTGTCATCTTATAAAATCATAAGTCTTCTCCAACCTAAATGATTCTTTAAGATCATTGAGTCCAGCTGTTAACCTAATACTGCCAAGTCCACCACTAAACTGTATCCCTAAGTGCCACATCTGCACGCCTTTTAAATCCCCGCAGGAATGGTGACTCAACCACTTCCCTAGACAGCCAGTGCTTGACAACCCTTTCAGTGAAGAAATTTTTCCTAATATCCAATCTAACCTCCCCTGGTACAACTTGAGACTGTTTCCTTGTGTCCTATGTCTTGTTACCTTGTTGTCAGACAGCCCCTTGAAGTCCAGAACTGGTGCAAATCTGAATTGCTCAGGTCAATGTCGGGGCTGATACACTAATTAATATTGATAATTTCTCAGATGGGATGCATCCAAGATAAGGTTCTGTTGCTGCAACCGGTTACAGAATTGGCCCTTAAGCACAAGCTGTAGAAATACTGTTTGTGATAGGACAAGTTCTTGAGGCAATAGTTCACACCATGTGTAAACAGCCATGGTATGTGCAAGTCGGGTGCTTGAGAATTGCAGAGAATGCGTGGACTGGTTTGACGCCCTCCTGATAGGAAGAATATGGTGAATGTAAAGATGATGTGGCAGTTAGGGGGAGAAGGCCAACAAAGCCTCTGTCTGCTTAGTGATTAAGCGAATGTAGAGAAGCTCACGTTCCTGTAGTGTCCTGCAAGTTGACGGTGGTCCAGAAGGTGCATAGCTGTTGTAGTGTGCCAGTACCTAAAATCATGCAGGGCTTCCTAAGAGACAAAGGCAAAGCATGCAGGTGTATGATACTTTCTTCTTTCCAAGTGAGGTGCTTGGGCAAGGCACCTCAAGTCATACTTCTACATTCAGAAATCTGCAGAAATGCCTGCAGTCACCTTAATCTGTGTTTGGAAGTCCAGCCTCTAGGGATCTTCAGGGGCTGATGCAGTCCCCTTATTACAGGGCAGCACTGCTCTTCATTCACTGCTGCTGTGCCGAGTGGCTGGGTGTAGCACTGAAGAATGTCCTATGGGAGGGGAAAAAAGGAGGGAGAAACCTGTGAATCTCCATCACTCTGTTCCTCCTTCCCCCTTGGGCTGCCTCAGGCCAGCCCAGGCAGGGGTAGGTCTCTACAAAGCCATGGCCCTTGCATTTGAAGCACTTAAAGGCAGGTGATTTCCTACCGGTTCAGAGCTGGGCCCTCCTCTCCTCATGTGGACTGGCCTTGGACGCATTTGAATGCATTTTATTTGTTTTTGCACAAAATAAAGGTTTGCTAACACTGATGCTAATTGTGACTCTTGAGTGATTTGACCCAGGCCGTTTTAGAACAAAAACCCCCGGGGAGAAAACCACAAGTACTTTCTGCTGACATTTTTGCAAACTCTTTCTTGTAGCTTCTTTTCTGTTGAGCTGACTTTTCATTTCAGACCTTTCTTTAACTTTACTTTTGAGAAGTTCAGAAGCATTCCAAAAAGACTTTTTCAATTTGTTGAAGCAGATATTGTAGCCAAGCCAGAATAGGTTTCCCTTTGCTCTCTTCTTCTCAACCCCAACTTTCACAATGTGCAAATCAATCAGAGAAAAAAAATGTATTGTTTGCCTGGACTTCTCACCTAGCAGCTCTTCAGTAGGGCAGAGTGATTGGATTTGTGACCTCTTGGTTCAAAATGCCTAGTTGACAACACTCCTCCCCTTTTTGCCTTTTTTTTTTTTTTTTTCTTCTGCTGAGGGGTATGGCAAGATCCTGAACTTGTCCCTGGCTTGATTGTGAATAGGTTCAGAAAGATGCGTCTGTCTCTGCACCGAGAGATGTTTGACATCTTTAATTCCAGCAGAAATGGGTTAGTGGTCAGAGTGCAGGTGAGACTGCTGGAGCAGAATGATCAATACATGTTAGCTCCAGAAACAGAGTGATTTGTGATGCATTAAGGTATGCTGTCTTGTGTTTGAGGAGTCTGATAGCACAACACTTTAATTACTGTTTATGCATCCTGAGGCACTTCTGTTTCTTCTGCCACCCTTTGCAGCAGCACTGAATGCTCCCAGTGTAAACTATAAAGCAATATCAACCCAGACTTCCAGAAGTCTCTGGCTTTTCAAGGTACAAAATCTTCTTTTGTTTGTAAGGTTCCTGAGTTGGGGAGCGGCGAGTTCAACTGCAGTGTCTGTCCTAATGCTTCTCCAGGAAAACGTTTTTGCTGTGTGAGTCTCTCACCAGGACGGCCCATTTCCTTACCATCTTCACCTTGCAGTTGCGTGATGAGTGACCTCAAGAGCCGTACCGTAGCTATTATTAGCAGTATGATGGACTTCTGCTGTGGCACAGTAGAATGGGCCTGATCCTTTGCTGTAGCTGTTTGTTGTTGAGCTCAGCTGAATGGCAGGTACACAGAGCTTCAGTAATGCGAAATGGGCATTGGCTAACTCTAGAAAACTGATAAATACATACATAATAGATGCATTCATCCCATTCTGCCAGATTATCCAAATGCATATTGCAGTCAATGAAATTGATAAGAAATAATTGAGTAAAGACACAGGATTCCTTTTTCTCCTTTAATCCTCAGCAAAAGAACCCATTCAAAGATTTTTTTTTGCTTGGTCTTTTTAGTTTAGGATTGTGATTTTTGGGGGTTTTTTTGGGGTTTTTTTTATATTATTATTCTTTTGTGTTAGAATAAGTATCACAGGACAGGAACTGCAAAAGTCCTGAGCATCTGTAGTGGGCCATACAGGCAGACACTTGCAGACTGAATGCCAAAGGGATTGTGAGTAAATAGACAAATTGCTAATGGCATAATTTCTTGGAAATAAACCTAGCAAATTAGACTTGTTAAAGCAACTGTTGAAATGGCTAATGCCA
Organism: Phaethon lepturus; assembly: GCF_000687285.1. Taxonomy (NCBI): domain Eukaryota; kingdom Metazoa; phylum Chordata; class Aves; order Phaethontiformes; family Phaethontidae; genus Phaethon; species Phaethon lepturus. The sequence goes on from NW_010558744.1 coordinate 7,366, forward strand.
TTGAATTGTCAAAATAGAGAACTGCAAAGATCCTTGGTTAATTTACATATCACCAAAGCAAAAATAATGGGAAAATAATGAGCAGTTATTATCCTTGGCTCTCCCTATTCATTTTTTGAAGTTAAGACATTTATCAGTATGGAATTAAGTTGGCAAGATGTGCCTGTGGCACAACTGTATTGGTCAGTCAAAACTAGGGGATATGACGAGGAATTTTAGAGGCCCCCATTAAGGATGGCAAGTGGGCAGCACCGGTAATATTCATTGTTGCAAGAAACCATGCATCAGAAGGAGCAGTCAGGGCTACTGAAATGTTTTAGCAAGGTCTAGGTCACTTAGAAAGGGCAAGTGCTCTATTTTGAGGGGGGGAACAATGAGATCTGGTTCACGTTCAGGACAAGCTGTTTCTTGCACGTGATAGTCAAGAGTGGTGTAAAACAATAGGACTGTGGCAGGGTTTGGTATATATTAATGTCACTGATGTATTGTGCCTGCCAGCTTCTGGCAGATGTTGAGGGTCCGGCTTACTCCATAAACCCTTCACAAGCTGGAAGGGAGGCCCTCCCCATGTGTACCAAGTACATATGACCCAAAGCTTGGGATACATTGGATTGTAGGACATCTTTTCTTGTAGAATCCATGGAAAGAACTTTGGGGTGAAAGTTTGGAGACAGCTCTTCATCCCCTCCCATTCTTGTGTTTGACCCCAAAAGAAAATAATTGGTATTAGAATAGACTTACGAAAGTTGGTCCCTCTGTGGCTGCAGGCTCTTTCTGAACTGAAGGTGTAATGGCCCTGCAGGCAGGGGAGGCTTCTGTTGTGCCTTGGCTTCCATCAGGGATGGTTCATCTGGCCTTTAAACCCACCTACCACTGCCTTGGTGGTGATTACTGCTGGAGCCAGTAAGGTAATTCACAGGGCTGAGCACGGTTTGACTAGCACAATTCCTAGCTCTGCAATGAGGTTTGACAGATGCTATCAGTGTATCTCCCCATAAATAAATATGTAATCGGGCTGCGTGCTACACTTTCAGATCCTGAGGAGGAAATTCTGACACTCCTGTCCTTTTATCTCTCGCATCCCTCGGCAGCTGTGAAAAAGCCTCTGACCTCAGATGCTCATTTTTATCATTTCATTTCAGCAG
>NW_010558744.1:8541-46263 GCF_000687285.1 Phaethon lepturus
TTTGTTTCTCCATGTTATGAAGGAGGAGGAAAGCAGCAGGCGTTTTGTTTAAATTCTTAATTGCAGGCACAGCAGGATTATGGAAATGTCAAGAGTGAAGTGACAGGGAAGACCTGACGAACACGTGGGGTTGGTTGATTCACTGCTTTCTGTTTTCCACCAGAGTGGTGGGTGGGTTACAAGTCAAATGGATCTCCTGGGCTCCCCGACCAGTACACCCATATGCAAGCCCGGATGGTGTGGTGTGCGGTCCGCTGTGTTTAGTGGGTGTTGCTCAAGACAAGCCCAGGATTAGCAAAAAATAACAGAACTGGCTTGTACCAGCAGAGGTGGAAGGAGTGCCAGAGCGGAGCAGCGGGATTTGGTCCCCCTTTGTAGGAACATGTACTGATGGAGCCAGTGTGACGTGCTGGCATAGCACCTGCCTGTGCTGTAACAAATTCCGTGCAGTTTGCTTCCTTTGCTTTGTAACATTAAGGATGGGTATTGGGGCAGGAGAAACCCAGGAGAAGACTGACTCCAAACAGCTTGTGAACAGTTGAAAAATCTCTGCTTCCTGGTGACTTAGAGGATATTGCTATTCCATTCCTTCTTCTCTCCAGTTTGATTTGCACAAGGTTTCATTTCTCATCTCAGGAACCAGGAGCATGGTGGCTTTGAGCGTGTGCTGAGATCGTGTGAGTTGTCTTCCCTAGCCTTGGAAGAACAGCCTCTGCACCCCTTAGCTCTCCACTCTGAAGAGGGCCAGATGAATCCTCCCGCTGCTGGCATGACTCCCAGGTGCAAGAGCCTAACGAGTGATACACATGGGATTCAAGCTTGGAGCTGCTGCAGAAATGTGCATTTCCATGAGTCCTCGGGGAGTCTGTTGTCCTGCCTGCTCCTGTCAAAGCTCCCTATGCTCAAAGGGTTTGTTCCAAAGCAGACCCCATGGCTTCATTTATACTGTCTGCTATGAGCAATCCTCTCCAAAGGATATCCACCCTCTCTGCTTGTTGTCCCAGTTGCTTTCACAGTTGCCTGTCAGCATTGAAAGTCAGGGGCATGAAGTCCAAGCTGGCACACAAAGGTTTCTCATCCTCTCCCAAAGCGAGGAGTTGTTTCCAGTAGGTCAGTTAGATTGGCTAGTAAAGCTGTGTGGAGAAGCAGAAGAAGAAATGCTGTGGGAGCCCACTGCACTATCCAGGTGGTCCAAAGTAGTAGCTTCATCCTGGTCGGTATGGGAAGACACTGGTTCTGGCTGAGCTGTAGGACAGAGAGGCTAGAGAAGTGCCTCCTGCTGTGAAGGATGGTGCTGTCCCAGTGATCTGGACCAAGCCACTGACAGACCAGGGGTCTGTGCATGCAGTGTTGGTACACTGAAATCTCCCACAAATCCTCATTTCTGTGGTCATGGTAGTTTAAACTGATGCCCATCTCCAGTGCACAGTTGATTCTAAGTGTAAGTAGTGAGATGCTTTCATCCCTCTGTTTTCACAGCAAAGTGGTCCACAGGTAGCTGACAGACCTCACGGTTTTCCTGTGAGTCTGAATCATAGAATCACTAAGGTTGGAAAGAACCTTCAAGATCATCAAGTCCAACCATTAATCCAGCGCCACCATGATCCCTAAACCATGTCCTGAAGCACCACACCCACACGTTTTTTGAACACTTCCAGAGATGGTGACTCCACCACCTCCCTGGGCAGCCTGTTCCAATGCCTGACCACCCTCTTGGTGAAGAAATTTTTCCTAATATCCAATCTAAACCTCCCCTGGCGTAACTTGAGGCCATTTCCTCTTGTCCTATCGCATGGGCTGTGTCAAGCCTGACGGGGGTTAGGAGAGGCTTCCTAGTTGGCAGCCCCATCTCTTCAGTTTTCTGGGGACCAGAAAGGAAGAAGGGGGAGCCAGAAACATTTGTTGCCCAAAAAGCTCCCAGAGACACACAGAGAAGACAGTGGGTGTGGTCAAAATAGGTAGCTGGTACCAGGGTAGAAAAGGGAGATGACAGAAGAGAGGAAGGTTGGCATAGGAACAAGCTGTCCTTGAAGGACATATTGGGAGTGTGCCAGACACTTGCAGAAAATGGAGAGATGCGACCCGCAGTCTTGCTGTGCTGGCTCCTTTCTAGTCGTGTCACCTCTTCACAAAGGTCATGTTGCCTCATCCTATTATTATATCACTTAATTTTGGTCCCTCAGAGCTCATGCTCCTTGTTAGGCGTTTATGACTTTGTAGCCTGAGTAATTTTGCAGATGTTTGTGTGTGGTTTAATAACCTTTGGAAATACCGCAGAACCCATCTTGTAACTGTGAAGTACACTGGCCAATGCAGGAGGGCACTTGGTAGCTGCAGGGTGATCTGGCATATGGTGAGACCTCCTGTAGACCAGGGAGCATGCAAGGAGTTTTGTACCTCGTTCCCAGATGCGTTCCTGGTTCTGGTGTTGACAAAGCACATGCCAAGTGGACACTGTGGCTCTGCCTGCCTGGATCACAGGGAAGGCTCCAGTGCAAGGGGTAAGACTGAAGGAGACACCACCCAAAGTTACGTGCACGGATTATTTGCGGTAAGAGGCTTAAGGCACCCAGCAGAGGCTTCTCCGATGTCAAGATGATGTTCCATTAGCAGCTGGGGCAGAAACAGCCTTGTTCTGCTGACAGCTCTGAGCTTGAGTCTGCGAGGAGTGGTGGCTAGAGGTCGCAATGGGAGGGGATTAAACATTCTCCCACCAGTGTCAGTGGAATTAGGTTTTGGCCCTAAACATTGTGCTTTCAGTCTCTGACCTTGCTTATTTACACAGCTGTTGGGGAGGGAAGTTGTTTCTGCCTTTTTGGGCTGCTTTGCTGCCTTGTTGCTTGCTAAAAGGTGTTTTTGTGATGTTTTGCGCTAAACTTTGCTGTTTCAGCAACCAGCAATGAAGGTGATACCAGGCAGTTGTTCTGTAAGCAGCCGAACTAATGAGCCACTGGATTTGTATCCCACTTTCCTGACCTCTGCCTCTCCCTTCATAATATTAGCTCTTCCCGCACAGCCACTGTGTTCTTATCCCCTTCCTCCATGCCCTTTAACTACTTGACAATCCCGAGTCAGGACTTGCTATGGTGGGTTGGTTGGTGGTTTGTATGTGCCGGTGCCGAGTCCTGCTTTCCATGCAGAGCAGGTGTTTTCTCAGTTCACATGACAGCCAAGGCACTAATTTGGCACTCTCTCTTCCCCATTCCCAGCATATTTTTTTCCCAGGATTTCTCAGTATTTAATTATCTCTGAGCCTTCTGGCAGTCTGGAGGAAGCTTAAGTTCCTAGAAGTAGGAAACTGATGGTCAGATGGACAGGCAGTTCTACAGACAGCATGAAAGGAATTTCTGAAGAATAAATTGCTTTCCTTGAAAGCTTAGATGGTGTCCGTTGTCCCCCTAACCTGTGAGGAAGGCCAGATACTGCCATGCTGCTGACTGCTATGGCTTAGACAGGAATAGCCAAGGTAGAAACAGAGCAGAGAACAGAGTAGCGTGAACAGGGCATGAGGACAGCAGACATGCTTGAGAGGAAATATGAGATGTTTGGGATATTCTGAGAAGTTGGTTGGTACTGAGGGAGTTCTCCCTCAGTTTCCAGAGAGACTGTCCCACTGGTATCGCATACTTTTGGGCAGGGCATGCCCTTCCCATAGTGTTCAGGTAAGTTCTAAGCAGGAGATGAAATAAAGCCACTGAGGGCTCAGGCAGGAGCGAAAGGGTGAATGACCTACTGCTTATGCCTCTGTCCCTATTGAATGTTGTTCTTACTGGGATGCGATCAGAAGTCCAAGCAGGACTTGTCCCAGCGCCATGCCTTTGCAGTCTGCAACCCCTCGCATCAACTTCTAAGCCCAAGCGTTGATGTTCAACTCTTCTATCAGCAGTGCTGCAGCCTTTGCACTGCCTCGTGACCCACGAGGCAGATCCAAGTAAGTCAAATCCGATTTGGCTGTGGCTTGCTCCATGTCCCCTTGCCCTCTGACAGCAGCTTACACTTGTCTTGCAAGCTGGCCTACATGGGTTTCTGTTGTATGGGCAGGCATTTGGGGGCAGCTCTTGTGCTTTGGCACAGCCTGGAGTGCAACACCTGAGGTCTGTCCCTGTGTCACTGGTGCAGAAATCAACCTCTAACATTCAATGGTATGTGGGAGAAATAGGTAGGCTGGTGGGAGATCGTTTGCATCAGTGTTGTGCGGGCTTGGCGCCTGGTGGTTCAGCACAGGTAAAAGCCTTGAGACGGTTCCTGATACTGTTTCTCTCGTAAACCTTGATCCAAAGCTGACTGAAATTACTAGGAGTCTTTCTGGTATCTCCATAGCCATTAGATCAGGTCTGCTGAGTGTGACCAAACTCCTTCCGGTACAGTCAGGATTCGGACACTCAATGCTGTGTTACTGTGCATGTGAACGTGACCCAAACCATGGGAGGTTTGGGTGTTAAAGGAACCAGGGGGCTGTGCTGGGGAAGAAGTGTTAAAGAGACAGGGGCCTGCATTGTGCCTGTGAACAAGCATTCCGAGTCAGCACATTGAAAGGGCCTAAAATTTATCGCGCTGCTGTTGTCATTTCCCATTCACCGGCCTGACTGAATAAAGGAGTGCTGCACAGAGCTCTGCATAACTTGTTTGACTTTAAGAGTCAGTAAATGATAGATGTCTGTATCCTTGGATGAGGATAATCCAATTGTACAGTCTGGCTGGATTTCAACTGTTCTCTGAAAAAGGAGTAAAGGAGTGCAATATTTACTTTTGGTACTTTTCAGAAGTGGAAATGACAGAGCGTGGGAAAATAAAAGCTAGTCCTGGTGGGCAAGGGTTGCAGGGAAAATTTAAATCTGCTTTCTGGTAGGAAAGGGCATGAAGGGGCTTGGCAAGAAAAGAGCCATTCTTTTGATTTCTCAGAGGCAAAAAATGAAGGCAGCATATTCAATAAGCATAACTCCACAGTTGTCAATGCAGTCAGGTCTGTTTATGCCAGCCAGTCAATTTGACCCAGAGCTTTGATTAAAAAAATCAGGATCCCCAAATGTTCCAATAAAAAAGAGGTTATGAAAAAACCTGTGCTTTGGTTAAAGAGCACCCAGCTCCAGAGTCATTTATAACCGCTGAAAGGATTAAATGTCATCAGGGAAACCAAAAAGAAAATGAATCTGTAATTAAATGTTTAGCCCAGCCAAGACCCTGTAGCATTGCCAATCTGAATAATGTATAGAGGAAGCATCCCAAGATCTATGCTTACTTTCCATTTTTTCATTAGCTGAATCCATATTAATGCAAAACAAGATAGTTAGGTGATTTTCAACATACTCTGGATTTGCTAGCATTTTGATGACACTGGAACTCAAAAGTTTCAGTTGAGATCAGTGCCAGCTTGTGCTTGGAGTTATGCAAACATGTAGAAGATCTGATACCTGCCAGAAAGAGCAAACAGGAGAGCAAGTGAAAGCAAATAGTGAAATGTCTACCAACCCCTGACCATGGCAGAACTGCGTTTGGAAATCCCTGGCCAGGGCATTCTCCTCTTTACCAGCCTCATCTATGCAAATCTGCAGAGATTGCTTAAGAGTTGGGAACAGACTTGAGATTTCTTTTCTAATTAACGTTATTAACTAAATACAATGCAAAGACAGTCGTTGGCTGGGTAACAAAGAACTAAATATATGATGTTCTTTTACCTTGGGCACATCAAAGGATATGAGAAATGAATGATCAGATTTGGCTTATAATGTATAGCAATCAAAATGGTGCAGAAAGGTTGTTTAACTTGATTGTATGTTATGATTCTGGGAAGACTCTTTTTTTGTTCAAATATGGAGGCTTAGTGCCAATGATTTTAAGTCTAATCAAGCTTACCAATTAGTAGAGACATTCTCAGTCACAATTGTCAATTAACCTCAAGGTTAGAAATTCAGGATAACCTGAACCATTGCTTAAGCTCATATCGGAGTCAAAATAGTACTCCATAGTATTAAAATAAACCTTCATCAAGGTTCACGTGTGTGCAGATAGCCAGGTGACATGCTGCAAACCCCTAATGTATCTGCTACATATTTTTGAAAACTATTTTCCAATTATTTTGAAACTTAATTTTTTTTTGTGGCTAAACAGTATTATTAACCTTCAGAGCTTTCTGTCCTACTTATGCTAATCAAGGCAGCAGTAACTGATTTTGTTAGATCATTGATTCTTCTGTCTCCACTTTGGTTATTGTTTCTGCCTCCCTCTCCCCCCAGCTGTGATCACGTTTATCACGGTATAAGACCTTGGAAGTATTTAAGTTTTACATGGCCTTTCGTTTTGCTTCTGTTCTAGTTACAAAGGATATGCTTGGCTTTTACACTCAGACACCGTGAGTGCCTTGTAGTCAGAAAGGGATTTCTGTTTGCCTCCCTTTCCCTCCTTCCACCCAGCGTCTGGCTTTCCACACGGACAGCTAACGATGCAGGATAGATCAAATGCTAAATATCACAAAGTCTGTTGGAGATCCAAGACTCAAATCTTCATTTTCTTGGGAGTCAAACCAGAAGCTCTTTCTTTAGGCATGTCTTTCCCCCAGTGCAAGGAATCCAGAGTGCATTTGCACTTTGAAGCAAAGAGCTGGGAGAGGCATTGCTCCTGTTCTGGGCTGTCCGTGCTCTTAAAGCTGGGTCTGCTCTCCATGTACCCTTACCGCTGAGTTCCTTGAACAAACCCTTACAAAAGAGCATTGCAAATGCAGAACAGCAAGAGCTGGCATTAGACACTGATACGTCGTGCTGTGGCGTGGTAAACCTGCAGCTCTTGCTGTTATTTGTCCTTTGGGCAAGAGAAGTTATTTCTTGTTCTGGTGAGCCTGTCATTAGTTTCAGTAAAACCAGCCAATGAAATTATGCACAAACTGAACATGAAACTCAAACTATGATTACACTGAAGTACTGGTTTATGAAAAATTGCCTGCTTGAAAACATACAATAATCAGAAGCTTCTTGACATGATTCTGTGAACGGGAAAAGGACTACAACTGCACAAGCCTAACTTATGGGCTGTTGATAATGTATTTAGCTCTGGGCCTTAGCAAAAGAGCCTGAAGCGAAAGAGCGTGGGAGGTGATGTATCCTGAAGAGATACTGTCCTTTATACTAGTGGCTGCCTTCTTGAGCACTGTCCTGCTAAACCAGCTGTCTCTGGCTCTCAGATAGGTATCTGCCTTGCTAAAGGCGATGCTGTGTTAAATGAGGGTTGAGTAAGCCTAGAATTACTTCAGGAGAAGTAGCTGTTCCCAGGAAGGGTGAATTCTTGACTAGGAAAAAATATCTCCCTTCAAATATACGCAATGCTGCTTTAGAGAAAGGATGGCTTTCACTTCCAGTACACTGAAAGAACCATTTAGGAGTGATTTGTGTGAAAGCCTCTGCCAGAGTACTGGCTGACTGCCAAGGGTCAGGCATAGGGAAGAGTCAGCTCGAGACGGTGAGAGTCTGGCATCGTTTGTCTTACCATGGGCACCGAGACTTTGTGCATCTCAGCTGTGGCCGAGAGCTTGCCACGTGTGTTGGGTGAAGGTGTGCTGGTGGTTGTAGGCACACAGTCAGCGCAGCCAGAAAGGAGAGTCTCTGTACACCCAGTGCCTATGGTGAAGGCACACGGCATCATTAAGACATTGCACTTTATTTTAGTGACCCGTGGGTTACAAGGAGAATTTTAATAGGCTTTGTGTTACATCTCAAGAATTCTGCAACATTTTCAGGTTAATAACGCTGACATGTCTTATCGCTCCTTCGCCATCAGAGCTATAATGGGGAAAACCCAGCATATTGTTAGGAGTTTTAAAACTGCCTTGAAATCTGTCAAGGGAGATAAACTATCTTTATATCAGAAAATAGCTTCCCTCTTGCTATCTTGCACATAGCTCCTAAAAAGATGCTCCTGCCTAACAGCTTATTAGGAGAAGACAGACTCCCAGGGTAAAAGGTGTGAGAACTGAGAAGACTTTTGTGCACCACTTGAAGAGGGGAGACTCTGGGATTTCAAGGAGACAAGGTTTCAGGTGAGTGAAAAAGACTTCTGGAAAAGGGCAACAGCATATCTTGATGATACATGCAATTGGTACATCCTACCTTGTGCTTGGTGAAGCACCATCTACAAGTAGAGCTGAAGTGATGGGAGATGAGGTGCTCTTGAGCTTTCAGAGAAGTTCCCTGAATCAAGAGATACATGGTTGTATTCACACTCATCACAGCAAGAGAATTGAATAGTCTGTTTTGCTGGAAATCAGTGTCACACAAAGATCTAAATGTATTTTGGTATAGGATAGCTGGAGGCACAGCATTGTGGTGGTTTTGGAGAATGTTCCTTTTTGACTGCTTGAAGTTTTTTATGCAAGTAAAGCATTTCCTTCCAGGAAGTCATTTTCAGATGAAAAGCCAAAATACTCCATCTGGAAAATATCTGAATGAACAGATCAACATCTAAATTACTTCTCTTAAATGTGAGGCTTTATTGAACAAAGACAAATGAAACTGTAAGAAATATTTCGAGGAAGGCATTCTCAGGATGGAAACACATTACAGTGGTGACAAGTAACCAGATGTCCAAAATTACTTTGAGAGCATGGAAATCCACAGGTGCCAGTTCAGATGAAAAAATTTGAAAAATCACCTCTTCTTGCTCCTGAGACTGCATTTCCCGCAGTGCTCCGGAGTCCTGCGTCAGCTCTGGAAGGCCATCCTGGAAGGTGAAGTTCTTCTGCAAAGCTCAATACTTGAGGGAAGATAGGTGAGCAAAGCAACCAGCCTACTTCTGTTGGGAGGTGCCTTTGTAAGAGACCTTAATCAAAAGATTTCAGAGCTCAGGTATTTTAAAGAGAGTTAATCCACATACCACACCACCCTTCCACCGCTCTAAAAAAAAGTGAAACCAAAATCGGAAAGTAGACCTTGGCTGACAAAGTATCATTTTGTCATAGGCCAAATTTCCTGTTGAAAGGCAATATGCTAACAAACTCCCCATTTACTTCATTCAGAGAGTAAAAACCACTTCCTTGGCTGATATTCATTGCACAGATTTCCTTTGGGAAATGCCACCTTAATTCCCCCTCACTGCCTACTGCAGCTTTTACCTTGGCACAGAGCGCATTTGGAGACAGGTTTGGAGTCACTTTGTTTCATTAACAGACATCGCTTTCCTGCTAAAGAGGAGGATTAGGATGGGGTTGAAAGGCAACAGGGTACTTTTTTGCTTTGGATTACTTAGTTCTGTGTTTGTAGGAGTAAAATACTGTTGTTCCCTGGCAGTTTCTGTGTAATGGCTCTGAGGTCCTCTCCTGTGGGGTTGGTGAGGACCTGGTCTTGACACCTTCCACCTTGTGTTGCTTCAGAGGCTGCAGGGGTGGAGCTTGGTGAAAAGTTTCACCTATGGACTTGTTGCAGGCTGTCTCTTGCCTGTCATCTTTCTCTGACGTGGTTCCTTTTCCTGAGAGCAGACTGGCAGCTGCCCTGCATGTGAGGCACTGTGAGGCTTTCTCCCCTGCAAAGACCTGTCTTGTGGAACAGCTCATGCCCTCTCAATAGCACACATGTATTGGCAGTACAGCATGCTTGTCTGAGGGGATGGCTGCATGTGGAGGAGGAATGTGGTCAGTAAGTTTTTGGGGGCTGTGGGAAGATTGTGGAGTGCTGGAGCTTTCTTCCTGGGGATCTGCTCTTGCTGTAGGCTGGGACCTGTTACTCGGAGTCTTCGAGGGGTGCAGGTGATGTCGTCCCATGCTCAGCATGTTGCTGCATGAGCAGGTTTAGGACTCCAGCTGGGACCCTCAGGGCAGTCCATAACCACTCACAGCCTGAGACCTTTCCTTCATTCCAGGTTTCCTGGGGGAGCATTCCTAGTTTTAACCTCTGCTGTTTTTCTGCCTTGATCCCACTCCCCACTAGAGACTTTCTTCTGTCTCCTGGTGGGATACAGCCCAATCCCTTCTGGGGATCGCTCTTCTGGGTGTATGGACTCATACCTGCAGACTGTGCTCCTCTTGGAGACCTTCTGTTTCCTGTTCAGCTGGAAAGAGGAGTCTGACAGTCTCTCCAATCCTCAGTGGCTTCCTTTTAGCTTGTTAGAACTACTGAGTTTTCATTAGGCCTTTTCCAACTCTTGGCATGATTGGAGGTACTAATACCTTCCTTCAGGTGTGGAGAGATAAAGGCCTTAGTCAGCAGAGAGATGCAAGTTGTTTTCCAGGTAATAAGTTCAATATGAACATGTTCAAAATCCTTCTTCAGCTGATACCCCAGTTTCTGCTGCAGGCCAGACACTGACCTGCCCTGGTCCTGAGGCTGCAGGAGTGTTCTGGATCAAATCACTAGCAGGACATTCTAATGAGGTTTGCTTTCCCCCCTTTTCATTACAGAGCCAGGTCTACACATCAGGTGTTCCTGATAATCGAGGCTTATGTAGAGCCAGCAGCACATGCCTTGAACTCATGTCTGGTGTTTAAGAGACTCTTGAGAGACCAGTTTGTAGTCCTTGTTCTTGCTGGGCAGGGTGATCTTGCTTCAGAAGGTCTGTGGCCCAGAGGTAGGCTCAGCCTGGAGAATAAGGCTCTAGATTGTCTCATGCTGGTCCTAATGAAGAAGCTGTGGTCCCCCTTGGGTGATTGCCATGCTGTGGACAGTACTATGAAGACTGATATGTAGGGCTTCTTGAAGGTGTGGAAGTTTTGTGGAAAGGAAATCTGAGGCTTTTAGATTTTTAACACTGACAAAAGTAGCATTAATAGTAATGTCTGGGGCTTAGGAGGTGGGTTTGCTTTTTTTTCGTGTGTAGAGCCCTTTCCAACACTGTTGTTTTGTTTGAATCTACATTCTGGATGTCAAGTTTTTAGGAGTGGGAAGTTGGCTGCCCTTTCCTCCAGATGGCTCATCAGAAGACTTTCCAGGGTACTCACTTACACGGGGAGGAAGCATACAAAAAGCAGATAAGATAAAAACAGCAAAGCTGAAGGTCAGTTTCTGAACTAGGTTGGTTTTTACTGCCATGAGCCACTACTGAGCCAGGAGCTGCTGCCGTGTTTGTGCTCATAAATTGGCTAGTGTAGGAGGGTAGGCAGTAGGAAGGATGGGGGAAGCAATGTTTTTAAATAGATATTTATGGAGGGTATCAACATTTGGCATTTCCCGATTTCAGAACAGTGGAGGAGGAACTAAGAACTTCATCCCGCCTCCTCCTTCCCTCTGTGCCAATTAGGACCACAGTCTGCTACCCTCCATCACATGGAACAGCCACTTACTAACTTGTGCCAAGCAGCACCTTCCTTCATGAGCGATTTCCTTCCAGTGGTTTAAGAGGAACGGAATCATCCCTGGGAGGTTTCCTGTATGCAGGGTATGTGCAAACTGGCTGTTTCAGTGAATTATGATCTAGTTTCAAGACATTCCCTCTTCCACTGCCTTTAGTGCAGCTATCTCTTGCCCTTTACCTTTGAAGAGGTCTGAGAGGCAGTCATGCACTTGACCCTTCAGCTTTTTTGTTTACACCCTTGCAATAGGTGACCCTTTCTGATCTAGGGTGATTAGAGCATCCGAGTAAAACATTAATTCTGTGTACAGCCAGGCATAAGTACACTTCCCATGAGCTCAAGAACCTACGTATATGTTTAGATAAAGTATCATGTCCTGCCACCCGCACCTCCCCATCCAGCCTCCCAGGTAGTTGCTGAAAGTCCCCTACTAATCTGCACTTCTGAGCTGCCTCCTGTAGCTTGAAGGTTCCAAGTATCAAACAGCCTTTGCCTCTCTGTTCTGGGCTAGTCTCCCAAATATTTGCATTTCCTTTCTCCATATCCTGCCATCACCTGCTGCTGCTGCACTTTGCGTCTTGGCAGCCTGCTTTTGTCAGAGAGATTGATCCAAAAACATTGCAAGGTGTTGGAAAATCTTAACTGCAGTCAAATGAGAAGCTGTTGTTTTAGCAGCATCTGGAGTTTCCAGCTCCTGTCTTTGCTGCTGGTGATTTCAATCACTGCTCCTTGGCAGAGGTGCAACATCCCTGGGAAGCTCTCTTCCCTTGCTGTCTGGTGGCTATGCTGATCATAGTCTTCAGAGCATGCATTGCTCTTGGCACAAACACGTTTGTCTGTTCCTCACCACATCGTGTCTCATTACAGGGAAAATGAACAGTCCTTTTCCATGGAGCACTGATATCCTCCAGTGTGCCTTGGAGTGATGGATACAGAGATTGCAGTAATTTATGCTCTTGCATTTTGGAGCTCCTGCATCCAGAACCACTTGTGGTCCCAGCCCAGAGCAAACTGGGACCAAGGTTCAACCTTTTCAGCTCCTCGTGGTCCTGAGTGCCACCTGTCCTGAGGCATGCTGAAGGGCCGCGGTGGAGGACAGAGGCCGGCCGCTGCTCCAGGTTATAACTTGCTGAAGAGTCCTTACAGCATGGAGAGAGCAGAGAAACCAGGGAAGCTGCTCAGCAGACTCAAGGATGAAAGAGGACATAAGTTGCTCTCCAAGGTTGAAGTATTTCAGATTTATAAGGAGGGGAGGCATGGAGCAATGTCTAGCTCTTGCTGCTAGGTTTAGCTTGTATGGGAGGAGGAAGGGAGGAAGAGAAATGGCATAGAGCAACTGAGAAAACACGAAGTTCATGCATAGAACAACCTCTGCTGACTCCACTTCTATGAGAAAGATGTTTTTAAACGATGTCCTCAAAGCTTGCTTTATTTCCGCCCAGAGCTCAAGCCTGAACCTTTCTTCATTTCCCCCATTTCAGTCCATGTCTCTTAGCTACAAGAAATAGAAATCCCAGTGTGACATGCCTAGGTGAATTCCATTCCCAAAGCCCAGGGCAAACAGAACCTGTTTCCAGTCAGAAAAAGCTACTTTGCAGGGAATGGGATAGCTCATGGCATGGAGATGGCACATCTCCCTGCCCCTTGCATATTAGCGGTGCAGCAGAGATCAGTGGGCATCCTCATAAAGTCTTTTATCTTTAGCAGCAAAGCTTCCCAGAAAGCTTTGGGTTTCTTTTCTCCCTGCCAAAAAAAAAAAAAAAGACGACTCTGATTATGAGGTGTTTTGTTTGTGTGTTGCTGTTTTTTTTTTTTTTTTTTAAAGAAAAATAGAAACAAGGAGGGCTTTGGCAGAGCAACACTGTCAAAAATGTGCTGCTTTGGGGGTTTCACTTGCTTGACTTTTTTTTAGGTGGTTAGCTTGCAAATTTTGTGCAGACTCTAATGTTTTGTTTCAGATCTCATGTTATTGAGAAACAGTGTATAAATTTTCCAAATGGATCCTGTCTGCTTTGTTTAAAAGGGGATGAGTCTAGCAGCAGAGCATTTTTGAAGAAAGGTATGCACTCTGTTTGGGTTGCATTTGAGTCTATTACAAATATCTAAGCCCCGAGGACTTCAGGATCAAACACTGCTTTTGAAATCAGAAATAAAACCTACAATTAAAAAAAAAATATTCTCTGTTAATGTCTGCCTCCTAGTTCTGTATGCATGAACATAGCTGCTTGGGAAGAACTTGAAGCAGGATTTCATCCCTCAATTTTTTACGTGATGATTAAAGTCAGCGTGAAAGTCCTGCTGATAAGTGCCGTGGTGTCAGCTGGGAGCTGTCGCTTGTGCCAGCGCAGATGCACAGGACAGCCCAGCTAGCGCAGCGTGGAAGGCTTTGATTTTGCGACGATTAAAGAATTTGGTTGTGTTTATGTTTGCACAGGTTAATACTAAGCCCATGCTGTCCTGAATCAGCAGTGAGGGATCATCTGCATTTCTAATTGAAGTGCCTTTGATTGCCTACAGACCCCTTTAGTGATTGCTTACTGGGAGTTGCTGTGTTTGCAGAAGCTGCCCTGGAAAAGTCAGCATACTATGGAGCTGGGGATTTTGGCATTTGCTGTAACAACGAGGTAACCCGTAGCTCAGGGAGATGGACTGGAGCTTAGGAAACCTTGCCTCGTGCCTGGCCTTGCTGCGTGACTATGCACAGCTTTTTGTTCTTTTTGCTTTCGCTTGCAATTTCTAGGGATGCTTTCACTCGAGCTGCAGACAGCATCAGCACAAAGGTGTCTTGGTCTCTGGGATGCCGTGGGTCCAGCTGACTTGTGTGTACATATGACTCAGGCTCCGGTGTCTGCACTTCTCCCAGAAACTGGGGCAAGGACTCTTTCTCTCTTTTAGGGAGTACTTAGCTCTTTATGAAAAATTTTAGCAGGACTCACTGTTCATCAGTTCAGCTGGTGGTGGCCTGACCCAGGATGGGGGGAGAAGCAGACCAAAGTCATTGCTGCAAACCAAGCAGGTTGTGCTATCGTTGCAGTATTCCTGTTGCTTCTGACTGTGCTCTCAGCTCACGGATGAGGGCTGAGCCCTGGCTTCCAGGCCCTGCTGGTAAAACCTGGCTTTGACTTCTCCAAGACTGTGCTGTCGGACAGAGTGACAACACGTCGTGGCATCTCACAGGGCTGCTGCAATGTTCCAGAAGAGAGTTAAGAAGGGAGAGACTCCAGTTGCACCAGGTCACCGGAGCAGTCAGACTGCTTCTGCTTAAACCTCTGACAGGCAGAGCAGAGGGGAAGTGGTCATAGGAAGGAAAAAGCAGTTGATATCCCAAAATGCAGTCCACCTGGTCTATTTTACGGGTAAGGTGTGTTGTGTGCCTGATAGAATAGGCCCTTCTGGCAGTTTCTATTCTACGTCTACAGTAGATGTAGAGTTCTTAGAGGCCAGCCTTACTCCTGTGAATGTGATGATTGTTTTTACGGTGGCTTGAGCTGCTGTCATGCCCCGGTGGCAGAGGGCCTGTATAATGGAGCAGTGGTGACATCTGGCTGTGTTGGGACTGAGGCCAGCCTTGCTGAACTCCATGTTGCTCACCTGGGCCTGCTCCCAGAGAGCCCAGTCGAATCGTCGTTTATCTGGGAGAAGCACTATAAACTCCTCACTTGTTTTGTTTGCTGGTTGCTAATACGTTTCCAGAATTAAAGGAGGTGGCCAGGCCTCTTTCCTCCTGGGCTGAGGGGTGGGCTTCAGCTTTTCCCCAAAGGTCAGCGCTCAGAGTTGTGGTGGCCAGAGCTGTGCACAGAGCCTCAAACGCTTGCAATGACCAGCAATCATTCGGCTCAGTTCTGGGCCAGGTAGACTCCCCAGTAGCAAAGAGTCTGGAGAAGGTCATCGTCCATCGACGGGCAGAAGAGGAGTGGGATGGAACCACTCGGTTGTTTGTTCTCCTTATCTCCGATGGAGATGGAGACTGTCATGCAGGCTGTGAGGGGTGCAGGGGCAGGATGTGGGAGGAGAAGCCCAGGGTTTGTCTGATGTTTGTAGGCTTCAGAAGTGGATCCAGAAGGGATCAAAGACGGAGCCCAGAATGAATGGCAGGGAGCGTTCGATCGAGGCATCTGACGCTGGTTGTCTTTATGTGGCATTTGAGACAGTGTGGGCAGTTTGCTCAATTTTTCTCTGTAGACGCTGCTTTGTTTGGAAGGTTGTAGACACATGTCAGCAGTGATGGATAGATTTGTTTGACTTCCTGTCAAATCAATGATTACTCATAGAAATCTCTTTTATTAGTTTATCATAGGAAGTTCTATGTCATTTATCCCAGTGGAGGCTTGGCTAGCTGGTGTCAGTGAGCAGTGCTGGTGAGAGTTATTGCTGGGTTTTATTGTGCTGCTGCTTCTTTTTATTTTTTTGACACAGTATTGTTTTTTGCCTTGGTTTTGCACTAGGAAAATTCCTATTGCTTTCTGGTCCCTTGGAAATTTGCAGGGATATGCCCTAAGTACTAAGGCTTATCCTCACCTTCTGCTAAAGTCTGACTAGACCTTGTCTGTTCGTGCCTTGGCATTTTTGAGCTAATGAAGGTCTTAATTTCCTAGGTGTCACAGGAGTTGGAACTAATGGGTATGAATCAGAAGAAGGAGGAGGTTGATGAGTTAAAGGGAAAAGTCACGGTGATGAGTTTTCGGATAGTCCCCTATCTTCTGCACTTGGTTTTGGTTTGCTTCATGCTCAGAGAGGAGGTGGAGCTCCCTGTCTCTCAATGTTTTCATGCTGAATCCCAATGGATGGGCTCTGCTGCTCAGGCAGATGGGGCGGTTTGCTCCTTGCAGGCTGCTCTGTGGCTATGGGAGCTTTGGGAGTGGTGGTCCTGGGTCCAAAGCATTGTTGGCAGCCTCCCTGCAGGCCTTCCTTGACGTAGCCGGGTTATGTCTGTGTTCCTGTGCCCACTCAGGGTTTGGAACCCTTGCTTGCTTACCGCATTGCAACCCTGTGAAGCTGACTGACACCCAAAAGGCCAGCTGAGTTACAAAATGAGGTCTTGTCATCTGGGCTGTGAGGTGGAGGAACTGGAGCACAGATTTTTGGGCTGTTCTCAATGCAGGAACTTTGCCGATAACCATTTCATAATTCTTTTCAAAATCTTAACTGGGGATAGGGAGACTTTTCTTCAGGTGTGGCTCATGCATACAAGAGCTGTACAAATAACTGAGACTTTGGTTATTTGTCCCACTGAAAAATTTAGGGAGTAGCTTCAGATCAATCTGAATAATATTTTTGCTATCAAAATTTTAAATCATCTGGGGGAAAAATGGCTTAGGATCACTGAGGAAAGGGAGATGCTTTCAAATAAGTTTCAAAACTAATCTTCAAAAGGATTTTTCTAAATAAAATCTGTTTGCTTTAAAAAAAAAAAATCAAATAAAGCATCGTATGGACTGTTCCCAAGTTTTCTTACTTAACAGAAATCCACAGAACTGAGAGTGCATTCTCAGCCTGCTTTGTCCAGAGGGAATTCTCCCACAGCTGAGTTGTGCGGCTCTTCCCTGCCCTCTCCAGTGGCTGAGCACGTGCAGAGCTTTGGAGGCCGCTGCTTCTGCCAAGCTAACAATGCTGACCTCTGAGTTCAAGTAGGAGAGACTTATGTTTTCAGGTCAAGAGATCCTTGGCTCAGTCCCTGCATATAAACCAAGCAGGGAGATGACTACACGAGAGCAGAGCTTCACTGTCTGAACATACAGAAATCATTTCAACCGCCAGTGAAGCGAAACAGCTGGGGGAATTGAGGTAGGTACAATATAGCCAACACAGAAACACACTTTGTGTGACTTTGCACATGTTGTTGATGCTGGTGTGGCCTCCTTTCCCCCTCTCAGGGCCAAAGGTTTCAGCATGCTCCAGAGACGTGGCTTGCCCTGTTACTCCAGGAACTCTTAAGTCAGGCTGGGCCATACTTTAATATGCTGGCCTCCCTCTTTCACAAGGAGGGAAGTATCTGCAGCTCTTCCCTGGGAAGAGATGTAGTCAGGTGGTCAGGAAAGCATTTCTGCATCTGAGCTAGAGGGTGACTTTGAGCCCAGCTTTAGATGTAAGCTGAATAGTACACCTAGCTTTAGATGGACGTCTGCTCTTTGAGGCTGGAGCACCAGAGGCAGGTGGATGCTCCACCAAATGCTTCTCATGCTAGTGGGCCCCTCAGCTGGAACTGATGCAGACCTATGTCCTGTCTTGGTTGTTTGTTGACCTTGAACTCTGCACAGCTGGATGTCTGGAATTTGTACCCAGCAAAGCAAAGCTTGAGGGAGAACAATATCTAACTGATGTACTGTGTCATGGTGGTGACCAGGCTTGGAGTAAATCAAGCTGCAGGGAGAGAAAGGGAGTTGTTGAAGTTTTCAGTGCAAAGATAAAAGCCTCTTCTTAGATCAAAGGCAGTGGGGGAGAGGTACACACTTCCTGAAAGCAAATAATGAACTGAACAACCAGTCTCCAAACATTAGGCTTAGATTTATCTCTCTCGCTGAGCCAAGGGCATATCGTATCCCTCCATCAGTAGCTAATCACTTGCTCAGAAATAGTATCCTGACAAGAAGCAGCAATTGCCTCCCTTCTGATGGGTTGCTAGAACTCTGTATGGTAAGAAAGCAATAGCCTGTTGCCCTTCCCGGTAAAGGAATCTGTTCCTTCTGATGGGAAGTACTACCAGAGAGAGAAATTAATTTGCACTGTTATCAGACTTTTCTACCCAGTAGTTAATGGGACCGAACATCTGATTTGATTCTTGGGCAGCTCACAAATTAGTGAGAAGTGCAGGGTGTAGTAGAAGTCACCCGGAGAAGGAACAGAGAGGCATGGAGGAATCCTCAGGAGAGGTGTGCAGCGTTTGCCAGCCCAGGGGGGCCCATTAGTTTTGCCAGTATGTAATGCAGAATGCAGTGATTGTTCCAAACAGAAATTATTTAACCTTGAATGAGAGAAACATAACCAAACAGCAGCAGTGGAACAATAAAGAAATTTCATCTCTGATCTCTTGTGACCCACGTTCTGCTCAAATGGCTCAGATGTCACTGATACATTATTTTCATGAGTGACTGTAAGTGCATTATGCATGAGTGTGTGGCCACTGGTGAATAAACTGAGAATTCTTCAAGGGAGCATATATAATCTATTTGATTTCATGGAGCTGGACTGTGCTCTTTTTTTTTCTTTTGAAAGATGGTTGCTGCTTGGCAGAAGAGTGCCTATGTGAGTTTGGCACAGAAAGGGATTTGTCATGTGGTCCCCTGTGGATGTGAGTTATTGCAGTCCCCAGCAAGAGGCTTTGCTTTTTAGCTCAAGTGGTAGCAGCGCGTTTGGCTGTCTACATATGCTGGGTTTGTTCTTGGTGCATCAGCTCAGGGTGAAGCTGAAGCATGCACATCTTCTGGCACGTTCCTAGGCAGCATGTCAGGCAGTGGCAGTGCCGCTCACACCCCTGCTATAGGAGGGGACACGGGAAGGTAGATCAGGCTTTGCCATGCCAAGGGTAATCCAGTGTATCTTCCTTGTCTGAAAAAGGCTACGTGTCCTCCTACCACATTGGTTTGGGAAATCAAGACATCTCACAAGGTACACCGGCGGTCAAAAGGCTTCAGGGACAGCCTGGCGACTGCCAGTTCAAATCTCACTTGTGCTGTTTTGTTTTCTGAGCATGTTGTAGGACATTCCTGACTCCTGCCCTGCAAAGCAGTCAAAGCCATTCTTTCTGCAAGTAAAGGTAACAAAGGATGCATAAGCACAGTTTGGACAGAGCAGGGACTGTTGGCAGTCCTGGCTCTCACCTGTCCATCCATACTTCTTTGCAGATGCCCACCATCCCTCGTCCTTACAGAAGTACCCTGTCCCAGAACCAGCATCCTGCTCTCCAGTGCAGTACTCATATGACAGTAAGTGCCCATCCTTCCTGCCCTCTGCCTCTCTAAATACAGCTGATTGCTGCATCTGTCATCGTAAGTTAAAAGATCCATCTTGTAGTAAAGGAACTGGTCCTGATGGCCAGGCTGTGTCTGAAGAGCTGTGGCTGTGCCATAAGCACATAAGCTCTACAAGGAGCAGGTGGTTGAGAAGTGGGTTTCTTTATTGCTCTTGGAAAGATGAAATAATGAAGGGGTGTTCCCCCAGAAACAGGCTGAGATTCCAGCAGGGCTGGCTCCAGCATCTGAGTGGGTTCATCTCAGGATCCTGCTGCCCAAAGAGGAGCTGGGAGTGGGGGTGTTGAGGAGACCTGGTGCAAGGCATGAGCGCGTGTTGAAGTGTGTGGGATTTAGCAGCTGCACTTGCAATGGGCAGGTGTCCTGGGAGAAATAAGGGTGGATCAGGCTTTTCCAGAGGCAGAATATAGGTGTTGTGATAATCCATCAGCCATGCTGCCTGAGCATGCTCTGAGACCTGGTGAAGGCTGTTTTGCACTGGTCCTGCAAAGATAGTCTCTTTATTAGTTCTCCTTAATATCTGGTTGTTGCCCTGTACAAAACTAGTGGCTCCTTCACCGCCCTGCTTCTGGACTCCCCCTCAAGCATGGGGCCTCTTTCCATGCCTTTCTCAGGGACCAGAGCATCGTGCACAGATTTCTCTGTGTCCCGGGGATCTGGGCTGCAGCATTGCTGCCCCGTGGGAGCAGCTCAGATACGTGGTAGAAAGTAACAGCCTGCTTGAAATGAAAGCATGTTTGTTCATTAGGTGAAACAATACATCAGAGGCAAAGGGATTTTAAAGCAACAAAAAGCCTACAGCATGTTTTACCTCATTTAATCTTACAAGCTGTGTTTGATAGGCTTTTCTTTTCCCTTATAGCTTACATTCTCCTAGCAAAGCTCAAATTCCCCTCCTGCGCTTTTTTTCTCCTCTCCCCAGTCCCTTCCTTGTTTGGTCAAAATGCTCCCTGGGAGCACCCAGGCAGTCTCAGGCCACAAGGCTGGCTGGTGCTGAGGGGATGGAAAGGTCATGTCAAGTGGGTCGGTGTTTGGCTAAGGGTCTCATGGACCACACAGTGCATCAACATCGCTGCAGTTCGTAGCACCGAGGGATGTTCTAATTTGAGTTGTTTGGGTTTGTTTCGAAACTGTTTATAGACTTTTGGCTACCAAAGAAAGTTCAGCTCAGCAGTTAGTGTTCTAGAGGTGTAAGGGGTGTGTGGGATTTTTGTGGGGGTTTTTTGTTTGTTTTTTTTTCCATTATTGCAAACATTTGTCCTATGCCTTTGGGCTATGGCTTGGGTACAGTCTGTGATTGACTCGAGCCACAACTGTGCTGAGCTGGAGGTTGCAGCCCAGGGACAGAGGGAGTGGAAGGCTGGAGCTGTATTGAAAAGGAATTTTTCAGTACTGGTCATGATCATCTTGTTGGCTGTTCTGCAGAGAAGTCAGCGGGATGCACACAACTGATTTGTAGGACTTCCAGTTGCCAAGGAACACTGAGAAGCATCCAACCTTGATCCTGTTTCCTCCAGGAGCAGAGATGAATGGAAGAGGCTTATGTTCCTGAGCATTCAGCCCCCTTCATCAGCTTTGGGTTCCACTGAATTAGTTTCTACTCATGCAGCTGGAAGAAAATGAGAAGGGCTATTTTTTTCCCCTTACCTGAAAAGTTGCTGCTTTGGCATCCCAGAACTCTGTAATCTGGCTGCGTTGATCTTGCTTCTGGAAAGAAATAGGGAGTTAAAAGGGATCAGGGGAATTATTCTGTAGGCATGTAGAATATTTGCAAAACCAAAATGTCCTATATCATCATAATGCATAAAACTGGTGCAGGACTCTATCAGCTTGTGCTTGCTGTCCCCTCAGAGACCGCGTGCCTAAAAGCACTGGGATTTGCAACAGTTTGTGCCAGGCGGGGCTCTGAAATAAAAGCTGGGTGACAGGTCCGCCTTTCACTTGATAACCCCGAGGCTGGCCTTACTATCCAGTAGATGCCAGAATTACAGAAGAAGTAAGCAGAGTACCATTCTTCAGCAGTTTTTGCTATTCTGCAGCAATCTTACATTTCGGGTCCTTTTATGTTCACTTTGTGGGATAGGAACACAGCACTAATTAAGTCAGGATCCTGAGCAATTTTGCATCTATATGTTGGAGTCTGCTAGTTGTGAAGGAATGCTTTTCCACTCCTGAGACTACAGAGTGCTGATCCAGAACTAAGAGCAGTGGCATTCCTGTGTCATCACAGGAAACAACTGGTCCCTAAAATGCTGCACATCCAGCATGCAGAGCACCAGGGAAAGCTCTGGCTGACCTGAAACAACTCACTTTATCTCTTTCTTCATTTTCAGCTTTTGTCACATCCATTCTCTTGTATGTGCTCTGGGGCAGGAATTTTTGCTTGTTATGTATGTGCATGCAGAACAATGAGTCTTTGATCTCAGCAGCTAGATCCTGTATTACAGCAGGAAGAGTATTTAATAATAGCAAGGATTTGATTAATAATTTTAAACTTCTCTGTATCTGTGCTTCTCTAAGACGCATGCAATCCCTGGCTGGTTCCTGAGACAATACGTTTGCATTGGGAGTGCCAATGGGCCACTTGCCCTGTTTAAAAAGTCCATAATGGATCAGCACCAGCTGTAGCAACTGGGAGGGCATTGTGCTTTTTTTGTCTTTTCTTTTTTTTTCTCCAGGGGTTCCTTAAAGCCCACTTAGGGCTCCATCGAGTCCTATAAAAACCCATCCCAGCTAGGGCACAAGGATGATGTGTGGGAGGTGGCAATATGTTGTCATGCTGTGGCCTGGTTGTAGGCAGGCTTGCTTGATTTGAGGGGTGTGGATGCTGTGCAAGTTGGGGATGGCCCTGAGAGCTCTGTTTTCAGGAGCACTCGCAGAAAAAACAGTCCATGTTCTCCCTTGTTAGCCCTGATTGAGCTACCTCCCTCTCCATGCAGAGAGGAAGGGCTGTTTGGTGTGGCAAGGATTGGAGGGGAGGCAGCGCTTTTCCCCACCTTGCTGGTTGAACTGAACACCAAGAGTATTGTATTTTCTCCTAGGTTCTTTCAGGAGATGCTTCATGAACTCAGAGGTGTTATCTGCTCAGCCAAGAATGCCTGCTAAGGTGCTTGTGGAGCCCGAGGAACAGCCCAAGGCTGGCATGCTTTGTGAAGGGAATTATCTGTGCTGTGTGCTGCTGCTGTTATAAGTGAGCCTGACACAGCTCATTTTCTCGCTGTGCCTTTGTCTCTTAATTTTGGAGGATGTACTTTTCCTGACAGAATTTCCAATTTGGTTCATTTTCTCTGCCTGCAGCGGGAGGGGAGAAAAAGAGGTAGTTTGAGGGGCTTGCTGCATGTATTATTAATTGTCCTCAATTCAAGACAGTATAGTCTTTTTCTGCCCGATATTCCCATTTTCTCATAACTTGTATTGGCTGCAGATTTGAAAGAGGTTTGGTGTTTGAAATTGTATGGATTTCTCCGTGATGGTAAGTGTTTTTAAAGCTAGAAAACGAGGTTCTTCCGTTTTATCTGAAGCTAAAATGGCACACTGTTAGAGTCATCAGTCAATTGAACTGTGTGTTGTAGAGCAGTTGATTAATGAAGTTGCCTGCGTTTCCTGGGCTGGTTAAAACATCACCCAGAAGGTGCTGTGTCAGAATGTGTCCAGTAGGCATCATTAAATCTGCAGAAGCAGGAAGATGCTTTTGCACATAGATGAACAGGTTTGGGTCATTCCCAGCTCTGCTGACCCTGTTCTAAGGCAAGTGTGGTCTTGGATAATAAGCAGGATTTCATGTTGGGGCTATGTGGTGCTGCGTGTTTATTTTCAGGCTTGTCAGCTCATGTTCCCACAGAGCTTAAGGTCCTGGGTGGAATGAGTTTTGTGATTTCAGCCCAGTTCCTGATGAACACTGTCTCATAGCAGGATAAAAGTATATTTTCAACTTGGTGGAACGCAATTCAAGTTTCATGTTGTTAAAGCTGTTTAGATAAGTGAAGCATTTCAGCCCAAAGGAGGTGAAACAGTCTCTTGACAGCAGTCTTGGGGTCAGGGCGAGGATCTGCTTTCCATATGAGCCACATAGAATCACAGGGTTGCAAGGGACCTTTAAAGGCCATGTAGTCCACCCCCCCTGCAGTGAGCAGGGACATCTTCAACTAGAGCAGGTTGCTCAGTGCCCCATTGGGGGCTGGGATGTTTCCAGGAATGGGGCATCTACCACCTCCCTGGGCAACCTGGGCCAGTGGATCACCATCATCATTGTGAAAAACATTTCTCAGAGGCAGTAACTAACCTTTTAGCGAATCTCAGAGGAGCAGTGGGAGATTGCTCCGTGTTTGATTCACAATTCTGGTTCCTGCTCTTCCACACACACAACCCCCCCAGCAATTCTCATCTATCTTTGTCACTCTTCTCAAGGCATTTACACTTTCAACAAATCTTGGACACAGTGGTTGGACGTGGGGTGACTGCTGTTCCATTTCACATGTAAGCGGATGGGGAAACAGTGTCTGCCTGGAACTGAGCACCTCCCTCAGAGGTATGCATGAAAGACCCGTTTATTGAGAGGACTGTCCCTGGGAGGAGTAGCTGTTTCAGCCTATGGCTGAAGTGTGAATTGTCACCATCTCTCACGTGACAGCCAGGGTGTGGTAAATCCCATGCTGGAGTGAGTGGAGAAGCAAGGGAGGAATGGGCGTTCTCTCCCACCAGAGCTCCATCTAGGATAGCTTTCTTGGCCGTTGTGGGCCAGGGTTAATGTTCACGCTACCCTTGTTTCTACCTTCATCTTGCCTGGCTCAGGCTTACCTGCTGGATGCCAAGCCTGCAGTTCTCCCCTTGATCATAGCGAATCCCTGAGCCTGAATCTTACTCCTCATTAGCCCCTGACCTGACTGCAACCACTTTCTTGCTGTAGTCTAGACAGACCCTCCACAGGGAGCAGCTCTGCCCTGACCTTGCTTGCACCAGTTCTTCTAACTGTTGTTTCTTTGACTTTCCTGGAGCTATCAAAATGGGATTGTCCTGTCTCCTCTTTCCTTCCCCCAGCTAGCCCCTTTCAGCTCGGCCCCCTCCTGAGCTGCCTTGCAGTTCATAGTCTCTGCAGTGTGCGCTGCTGAGCCGTGGTGGAGTCCAGCCGTGCTCCTGCTACAAAGGCAAACATCTAAAGCTGGTCAAGAGCATGTCCAATAGGATTTGTGGTGCTTCCAACCTCTGTGTGTTATTGACTCTTGCTTTCAAGTATGACCAGGGCTTTATCTGTTGTTAATAGGGAGAATTAATAATTTCTTTTTTTTTTAAAAAATCAGCTTAAACCCCTCCATCCTTATTTTTTTTACGTAAAAAGGCAAGTAAAAGACATAACAAAGTTGTTAAAAGTTCAAAAGGAACTCTAATCCTTGTAATGTGGACTAATCAACTTTTATCCAGCCAATCCCCTTGTATCTCTTGGGCCTTGGTGTGGTTAAGGATTCCCATTGGCAAGTGCTGGGCTTTAACTCCTTCAGAGCTGTATTAAAGCCTACAGTTATTCTACGTGGAATGATACTGCCGTACTGTCAGTCAGAAAGTCTGGCATGTTGTTAGACTTAGAAGAGCTTCAAAGGTGCCTGAACTTACCTGGTTAATCTTTTAAATAGGTGTGGAAACGCAAAGTTATTTTTCTCTTAGAGGGCTGAATCATCCCACTGTGAAGATCTTTAGTGGAACTGCTCCAGCTTCAGTTGTATTAATTGCCGGGGATAAATTGACATGGGGTCTAGGCAGGACACATAGGAGTGAACAGTTCCTTGGTACGGTGACTCTGGGCACGACTTCTCCAGCAGCAGACCTGTGGTGTGTAGGACGTAATGGCCAGTGGCGTCAGCTACGTTCAGCTTGTGCTTGCTTGGATGCCTGTTTGCTAGTCCAGCATTCCGCATGCTATATGAGTGCACATCTTGGGGAAGGATAAACCAGTTCCCCCAGCTAGAAATGTTTTCTTTCCTTTGGCGGATTGCTATTTGAAGAACTCATCTTCAAACAAATATTCTAAGGTGTCTGTCATTCTCCACATCAATTCAAGTTCACTTTTTGTTGGTATCAAGCCTACAACAAGAAGCAGGCTCTGCCACTTTGGCTTAAAAAAAACCCAAAAAACCCAAGGGAGGGAAAGTTTGAGTTTTTGGGTTTGTTTGTTTTTTTGTTTTAGCAGTCTTAGGTCTTGGAGTAGTAGGTATTCACTGGGCTTTACAAGCAATTCTTTGGTGCTTTAATACTATATTAACATCCTTGGATGATTTTTGGGCTGCAGTGAGACTTCAGCTGCAGTAAAAAAAAAACCAAAAAACCCAAGGGAGGGAAAGTTTGGGTTTTTGGGTTTGTTTGTTTGGTTGGTTGGTTTTTTTTAGCAGTCTTAGATCTTAGAGTAGTAGGTATTCACTGGACTTTACAAGCAATTCTTTGGTGCTTTAATACTATATTAACATCCTTGGATGATTTTTGGGCTGCAGTGAGACTTCAGCTGCAGAGCTGAAAACAGGAGATGGTGATGGTCTTTTTTGGAAGGGAGAAGCAATGTAGAATGGCTCAGCTGCAGAGACAGATGTATTTGTGCTCACAAATTCACTGCTAGAGGTAGACAAATAGCCACACTGTTTTAGGCCTATTAACAGTTGTTATAGTAAAGCCTTCTGCTGCTTTTTCATTTTGGAGAGTAGGATGCAATTTATTTATTCTTTACTGACAGGCATTTCAGCTGTCCCGTTTCCGCTGACAATAACAGACCTGGTTCTTGTGTTTGGCTTGTTTGTTGGGGTTTGCTGGGCTCGTGTGATGGGCGGCACGCAGGCAAGCTCAAGGGGCTTGCACATGTATACCTGGTGCTTAGATGCTGAGAGTGAGAAGATGAGCTTGACCTTCTCTGTCCCAGGCTGGCTGGTAGCTGGGAGTGGTTGTTTCCATTGCCCAGAGATCTGCAGCTTCTCAAGAAAGAGAAGCTTACTGTTAGTGATGTGTGTGAACGGGGGTAGCTGAGTTGGTCTTGAAACTGGGTATCTAGTAACAGTCCAGCCCTTTGCCTCAGGATTAGTTGAGGATGGACTTCCCCACCGTGTCTCCCCAGCGCACTGATAAGCGCAGGATCTGGCTTTGATTCAGTGCTGCGAGCTGTATGCAAACTGTAATCCACCGACGGGATGTGTGCGATGCAAAGCAAGGTGTGATTGCACCCTGGCTCAAATCTGGCAGCTGGATCCTAGCGGGTGTAGGAGCTGGTTGGATTGGGTTTGCTTTTAGCAACATGACAGCTCAAATCAAAATGGATGAAAGAATAAAATCCAGGCAGAATAGGAGGAGAAGGGACAAGGGCTACCTCAGACCGGAGGAGTTGCTTGCCACCAGCAAGCAGGTTGCCCTTAAACAGCCCTTCCCCGCTTTGCAGTCATCCAGACATCAGGTTTCTTAAGATTTCATGGCTGCTTCTTCAAACTGTGATAAAGATCCAAGCAGCTGTTAAGCAGCTTCCCTTAAAAGCTGGTATACATTGGAAAAAAAATGGAGCATTCTCAATGAAAACTTTAGATTTAGAAAAAAATAAAGATTGTTTTCTGATTTAATAATTCCTTAAATATTTTGTAAACAGCTTTAAAAAAAAACACTCAAAATGTTTTTGTGTTTTTTTTAAATGGGTAAATTGAATTCTGCTTCCCAAAATAATTTTAGGGTTTTTAAATATCCTCTTTGAAGATGTCTGGGCATTTTTCTAAAATGACTTCTAGTGCCTGGAGTGATTTAGGGGTTAACAGGTTAATTAAATGTTGGAACAACTCACTGAGGTGTGAGCTGGCTTTTCTATTGCTTGGCATTTGACAATCAAGACAGGACATGGCGCAGGAATCCTTGGGCAGCCCTCTCGCCGGTGGAGGGGAGGGGGATCGGGCAGGATTACTGCAGGAGGCACTCCTTGCTAGGCAATCTGTGATCTCTGGGAGCGATCTCAGAGATTCCTACTTACCTATTAATTACCTCTCCTCCCCTGTACAGAAACCCCTCTTGGGTCAAGCCTCGGTGTTGATGCTTACAGACGAAGCCCAGCGTGGCACCCGTGGGAGGGGAAGGCTGGCTTCGGTGGCATTGCTTCTGTCTTCATGCTTTACGTCTCCCCGCCACCAAAGGCTGTAGCGACCGCGGGTGCCATGGAGGCAGGAGATCTTCCTTGCTGGTGCCGTACAGCTGTAGAGCAGCCAACACTTTCCTTAGTCCCCGCAGCGGCCGTAAGAACTGAGCAGGTACTCAGCACCACTCCAGGTCTGACCGACTGGGGAGTTTCTCAGAACACATCCTAGCTAAAGATTGCAGAGTTAGACCTAGCCTTCATGCAAGGAGGAGCCTATATCCTGCGATCTAGAGAAACTGCTGCTGTTTGGGGGTGGTCAAGGCCACGTGCAGCCTCGTAGCCGGCTCCCCCGCGCACACGCCCTGTGCTCAACGTTGAGATGGAGCAAAATCTTTTAATTTATTCCTGGATGTGAATGACTCAAATATGCCACATCTATCATTGTATCTCCTTAACTAAATGGATTAATTTTTTTGTCCTCTTCACAGGCTTAATTAGCAATCTGCAACACAAATTAAATCACTATCAACTAATTCCAACTATCCCTTCAGAGATAGCCATTAGCTAGCTAAATAATCTGGTTAGCATTGAAATGAGCCTGCATCCTACCCTGGAAACACCATTGTGATTTCACAAAACTGCCTTTTTTTTTTATTTCCTCCCTTCAATGCTGATAACACTTTGTCCTTCCTAATGAGGGCAGCAGTCATTTGTTCTTGGAGTGTGCTGGTTTGCAGGCTTTTAAGCAGGGTATGGGAGTTTGTACTTTGTTGCTGTGTTTTAGAAGAGTGTTGATTCATGGAGAGGGTTCCTGTCCTGGCAGTAAGAGGGAACAGAAAAGACAACTTGTCTTTTTCCAATTATGGACTAACTCAAATGCAAGGTTCCTTTCATGATTTTGAGCAGTAATAGTTTTAAACTAAAAGAGGGCAGATTTTAAACTAAAAGAGGGCAGATTTAGACTAGGTAGAAGGAAGGAATTTTTCACAGTGAGGGTGGTGAACCACTGGCACAGGTTGCCCAGAGAGGTGATAGATGCCCCATCCCTGGAAACATCCCAGGTCAGGCTGGACGGGGCTGTGAGCAACCTGCTGTAGTTAAAGATGTCCCTGCTCACTGCAGGGGGGTTGGACCAAATGGCCTTGAAGGATCCTTCCAGCCCAAACTGTTCTATGATCTGTAGGTAAACACAGGAATATCTAGTGTTTCTACCTCTGTGGGCAAAGGCAGCTTCTCACACATATTAGTGTCTTGGCTTAAATAAATGAACAAGTCTTCAGAATCTCCTGGGGACATTGAGAAAGCTGGATGAGTCTGTGATCCTTCAGGCAGAGAGCCAGAGCCTCACATACTCCATCCCACTGTTTCTCCTTTGCCTTGTTGCTTCCATGGTCAGCATCATCAGCAAAAGCTATCTGTAAAAATGCAGTTCTCATCTGGCATCATTTATAGGGCTTGGACAAGGAGAGGAAGGTTTGATAAAAGTTCTGGGACTGTTCTGTCCAAAGACCTTGCCAGGTTCTCATGAGGTATTTTCCTGCATTTCTGCTTAGGTTGTTTTCTAACAACTTCTGTCTTGTTGGTGTCTTTAAATGTGAAATGCAAAGGGGATGATGACTTTCTTCCTCCATCCTCCTGCAAATCCTCCTGGTCGTGTGTTTGTCTCCACTCTTCTTGTTTGCTGCAGTCAGAAGGCAAGCTGTTTGGATGCGGATATTAAATGTATATAGGCTGTAATCTTCAGGGTCCTGAGGGTCACAGTAATAGTAATAATCAACAGTAATTTTTCACTATGCTCCCCCTCCCCAGTTCACTTGGCTATTGCAAAAGGAATAGAAAAAGAATGGAATGGAGCTGAGGAATACAGGTAGCCTTGACTATCCAGACTCAAATGTGAATTTGGTGCTTTTGGAAAGGAGGATTCAGAGGCATAAGGTTCCCCAGAGACAAAGCAAAACTGGTCACAGCAGTGTTGCTGCTTTTTTTGACAACACAAGGATCAATGGGGGAATGTCTTCCTGTAGATTCAGGACAGCTTTACTACAACCAAGCATCAAGTTTCTTTACTATTTCCATGTGAATGACTTTCCAGACTGCTTTGGGTTTTGGACGGAGTTAGGTTGGAGCACCATTTTCTTCTGGTCAGAGGAAGTGCAAATCCCTAGTTTGCCATAAATATTTTCTGACAAGGCATGCAGTTTTTAGTGGACATTGTTGCTTGTAGCCTTGTATAGTTTGTATTTGATTGTTAAGGAGAAATAAAAGGAGAAGGTGGCTGCTCATATGTCATAGTTGTGCCCAGGAGGTGTCAAGGGGTCAAAGCCATTCTGTCAGGCTTCCCCAGTGGATTTGAGTTTTCTCTTTCTTTTTTTTATAGGATTTAAATATGGAAATGTAATTCAGGTAGAAATGTGCAGTAAATCCTCAAAGGTTTGTGTCTTTGAACAGTCTGGTGTACGGGAGAGCTGGTGGGAGTGGAGGATGGCAGAGATCAGGCAGAAAAGCATCCCCTTACTACTTGGTCTCCAGCCATACCATCGTGGTGCCTGACCCTCCGTGGAGCTCTGAGAGCTGACCCATTCTATTTTCTCATAAAGGCTTCTTTCTGTCTCCCCTTCTTTCCCTTTGTGGGTACACTGCATGTGAATTTTCAGCTGTGATCTTCATATCTCTGGCTGCTGTGCTATGTATACTGAGAGGTGGCAATGCTGGAGTTGAAATCACCTGTGTTTGGAAGGGAAAGTGGAGACCAAACCAGCTGCTTGCTCCTCTTAAACTGCAGCCTTAGAGCTATCTGCAAGCTCCAGGCAAACTGGTCACAGCAGCTGGGTAGAGGACCCTAGTGTTTAACCCCAGCCGGCAGCTAAGCCCCCCATCACTCCCCCCCAGTGGGATGGAGGAGAGACTCAGAAGGGTAAAATGAGGAAACTCGTGGGTTGAGATAAAGACATATTAATAGGGAAAGCAAAAGCCGTGCCTGCAAGCAAAGCAAAACCAGGAATTCATTCACTACTCCCCTTCGGCAGGCAGGGGTTCCGCCATCTCCAGGAAAGCCGGGCTCCATCCTGCGTAATGGTGACTTGGGAAGACAGCCATCATCACTCTGAACATCCCCCCTCTTCCTTCTTCCCCAGCTTTATGTGCTGAGCATGGTGCTGTGTGGTCTGGAATATCCCTTTGTGCAGTCGGGGTCAGCTCTTTCGGCTGTGCCCCCTCCCAGCTTCCTGTGCCGCACCCCACCCCCCCTCCCCCGCTGTTGGGGTGAGGAGCAGAAGAGGCCTTGACTCTGCGTAAGCCCTGCTCAGCAGTAATGAAAGCATCCCTGTTATCAGCAACGTTTGCAGGAGAAATCCAAAACACAGCCCTGTAGTAGCTACTATGAAGAAAATGAACTCTATTCCAGCCAAAACCAGCATGTTCTCCACCTCTTATTCCATACCATTTATGTCATGCCCAGGTCCCACACTACCTAATACAACATGATTAACCACCACCCCTTCCCATATCCTTTGATATGATACACAGGTACCATTCCCTTAGTCTATGGACCATCCATTTAAAAATCCAAAATATAGCCCCATCTGAAGAAAATTAACTCTATCCCAGCCAACACCAGCACGGGGCCTGCCTTTTTCTTTGCAGTGAGTCCAATGTCAAACCTTATTCCTGAATCTAAGCATGTATTTAAATGCAGCAGCCTGATCTGTAGCAGAGTTCTTGAATAGCTCTTGCGGAATCCAGGTGGCTTTGAGAGCTCCTTTTCACTTCTTTGTGCTTTGTTTTTTTCTACCTTGACTGTGGGGCAGATAACACTGGTTCCCTTCAGTGGGTTTTCTAGAAACCTCAGAGCAGACGGCAAGGGAAGCACTGTGTATGGTGTGGCTTTTGCACTCAAAGTCCTTTTTTCCCCCTGAATAGAGGGGGAGGGGGGAAGAGCTCCTACGAAGTGATTGTATAAAGGACTAGGAGCAGAAACTAGTGAGAGAACATACTCTGGGAATATAGAGGCGGCAGAGTCCACTGCTAATTGTCTCTTCACATATTTTACTGAAAACACTATGCAGGAGATGCCTTCCTCTTCACCTGCTGCCATGCTGAAAATTGATCATTCTTTTTTGCTCTTTGTTGTTTAACGCACAGCTGCTTCCTAACCTGTGCCAGTAATTCATTTATTTAAGGGTGTCATCTTGTTTCACTACCTTCTTCTCTACTGGTATCATATCTTTATTATCCATGGGAAGAGACTTCAAAGGGTATCTGGACGACCTAGCTTGGACCGGGCTTTTAAAAAATACAATCCAGAATTAGAAGGTAGGAAAAGATGGAAAAAAAATGACAGTCACCCACAGTTATTTAGTGAAAGGGAGCACAGGCTCTGAAAAGCTGAGAATAGCTCTATCCAGGCAGGTGAACAGGCAAGGCAATGGCAGATGAAATTAAATGTTGACAAATGCAAGTTAATGTGCATTGGAAGGCAT
The DNA here is from genome assembly GCF_000687285.1 of Phaethon lepturus. Classification (NCBI taxonomy): domain Eukaryota; kingdom Metazoa; phylum Chordata; class Aves; order Phaethontiformes; family Phaethontidae; genus Phaethon; species Phaethon lepturus. The sequence goes on from NW_010558744.1 coordinate 40,336, forward strand.
AATACGACCTACTCATACACATTGCTGCATTTTAAATTAACTGTAACCACTCAGGGAGAAGACCTAGAGGTTATTGTGAACAGCTCAATGAAAACATCTGTTAAATGAACAGAAGCAGTCAGTAAAGCAAACAAAACATTGGGCTGTACAAGGGAGACTTTATATTATCATTTGTATTATGGTAATGCGTCAGGACACCAACAACTGCCCGTCAGCTTTCTGTTGTGCCAGGCTCTGTGTGAGCAGAGAGTGAACAGGCATCCGAGAGCCTTGGAGGGCCATTCCCTCGGAGTGTGACCGATTCAGGCTCTTCCTTCCCCCAGCCAGCCTTGACCAGGGGCTTGCCGTCGAGCGAGGAGAGTTGGGGACTGCAGCCCTTTGGGGGGTGTGGATTTCCTGGGCAATGTGATGTAAAAATCTTCCTGGCACTGCATGCAGCGCTCCAAAATGCACGTATGCCCAAAAGCGCCTAGAGCTCTGTCAGTGGGTACGTGCATATTAGCTTGAAGTTGCAAGCTCAAGATCCTGGGGTAAGCCTGTAGTTAACGTGTTTCCTCTGTGGCCAGGGGATGTGTTCAGTCCCTTGGTGTTTTGCGGAATCATTAAGGTTGGAAAAGACCTCCAAGATCATCAAGTCCAACCATCAACCCAACACCACCATGCCTACGAAACCATGTCCCAAAGTGCCACATCTACATGTTTTTTGAACACTTCCAGTGATGGTGACTCCACCACCTCCCTGGGCAGCCTGTGCCAACGCTTGACCACTCTTGCAGTAAAGAAATTTTTCCTACTATCCCATCTGAACCTCCCTTGGCACAACTTGAGACCATTTCCTCTCGTCCTACCGCTGGTTACTTGGGAGAAGGGACCAACACCCACCTTACCACAACCCCCTTTCAGGTAGCTGTAGAGAGCGATGAGTGTTCCCTTCAGCCTCCTCTTCTCCAGACTGAACACCCCCAGTTCCCTCAGCCGCTCCTCATCAGACTTGTTCTCCGGACCCCTCACCAGGTCTGTTGCCCTTCTCTGGCCACGCTCCAGCACCTCAACGTCCTCCTTGGAGTGAGGGGCCCAACACCGAACACAGGATTCGAGGTGCAGCCTCACCAGCGCCAAGTCCAGGGGCACGATCGCTGCCCTGCTCCTGCTGGCCACACTAGTGCTGGTACAGGTCAGGACGCTGTTGGCCTTGGCCTCCCAGGCACACTGCTGGCTCACGTTCAGCGGCTGTTGACCAGCACCCCCAAGTTTGATGCCTTGGTGCTTCTTCCATTGCTGCCCTAACCTGTAGGGCAAGCTTCTTCCATTGCTACACCTCCTGTAGCCAGCAGTTCCTTTTCCTACAAGCGATTAATACACATCTTCCTTCACTCCTTGCTCTGTCCACAGCATTGTTGACAAAGTTTCATGTAACCAGCATGCCACGGAGGCTGTGCAGAAGTTTTGATTGCTTTCCCAGCGCCTGGTCAGTGTGATGAATGATTTAGTAGGTCAGTATTGCTACCCTGCTGGAAATGACTGTGGCACAGGCTCAGGTGGCATATTCATTCCATGCTCCAAGCAGCCATTGGTATGCAAACGGTATTGTGAGTTTGGTGCTTATCCTTAATAGCAAGCAAATTCAGAGTTATACCTGTTGTGCTCTGCCTATGGCTTTATTATAAAACATAGCTCTTGATTTGATGACTTTGTTTAAATTTGCACCAAGCCATGTCCTAAGCTTGATTTACTATTTTAAAATTAGCATATATTTTTATATTTGTTATAAATATTTAACCCGCTGACCAACACCAACATCAGCCCTCTAGCCTTTGCAATGTGAAGTAATTGCAATGTAAAGTAAACCGTACAGAGTGTGGAAGGACGTCTGCATCAGTATTCCTCTGTTCAAAACAGTCTCTCAGACTTGATACTGAAGGGATGAATAAAATCAAACTTACTGATTATCATTTAGGCTGAATTTACTTTCTGCATTTGGAGGAAGGAGCTCTATTAATCAGCTTCATTTCCTGGCTCACATGAAGAGTGCTCCTGTGTACCTCTCTGAAGCTCAGCGATAAATACGTATAAATAAATATATATATATATGCATGAGCGTAAATATATAGATGTTAAAATAGCATTAAAATCTTTGTCATCTGCCCCATTACTCCCTGTGATAGGTGGAGAGGAAAAAAAATCCTCAAGGTTAAATTTTTCAAATTTCATTTTCTCATTTCTTGCTAATTTCCAAATACCTGGACCCATAGAATAACCGGGCTATTAAGATGTGGAATTAAATTAAGATTCCAGGCTTGCATGGAAACAACAACCAATGGAAATTTACTGAAAGGTTAAGGGAGAGGACAAGAGGCAAACTGGGAAAAATCCTTTTAAAATCTAAGTAGAGTATATGTTGCCTCCTGCACTTTAATGCACATAAATTAAGACAATAATTCTAGGAGCTGAAGGCTCCAGTTTAGCACTTGTGGTTTATGGTGGCCCTTGAGTCTCTCTGTGGAACTGCAACTTCATTATGTACAGCTGAGGAGACATTATTCCTTACATTATCTACTGTGCTAACACAGTTACCACTGATGCACTAGTGCTATTTGGATTCTCAAATGTAATGGGCAGATATGTACTGCAACCATTTATGTGGCTTTTCTGCCAATTTGCGACCGAAATGACTTTTTCTTTGTTGAGAAATGTGTATCCACCGCATCAAATTCCTGCGTTTCTCTAGGTTAACTCAGCGCTCCTGTTTGGATGGATGCTGTGGGCTGGTCCAGTTATGGGTTGGGTACCTATGAGCTATCTCCTAGGGGGAAAAAAAAGAAAAGGTATGGCTTTTTGCATAGCTGGCACACTGATGTTAAAGATTTTTTTTTAACCTAGTATGTGGGGTTTTTGAATTCTCTGAAGAATCTTTCACTTTTTCCCTCCCCCTTCTTTTTGTGTGCAAGATGAAAGTCTTGAGTAGGAAAGAGGCCGCATTTATTTCTCTTTTGAGGAGGCTTAAATGTACAGGTTAAACAAATAGGTTCTTGTACTTTCATTTAGGGGAAATTTTAGGTCAGAAAGAGGCCAGTCAGCTCATGTTAATTGAAAACAATATCTCACGTCCGCTATAGCAAAAAATACCCACGTTTGGTCCTGGAATGCTGTAATGCTCAGCGGAGCGTATCTTGGTGGTTTTCAGTGAGATTTCGTTACGTAGCACTCACACCTCTTCTTCTTTCTTTTCAGCAGCTCATTTACATTAAGATGATATAGCATGCTTCCCTAAAATTGCATTAAGCTGAGGTCAGTGCTTAGGGTATGTCATAGCAGCTGGAATGGGGTACCACGTTTCACATGGCAAGGTTGGAGCAGTTTTGTTTGGGGCATCAGCTCCCACCAAGGGGGAAGCCTGGGAGCTGGGGAGCTTGGAAAGCCTGGGAGGATAGTTGGGGGAAAGTTGAGGCAGGCATAGCCGAGGTTCAAATCTAAAGCCTAATCCTGGCTATCCTCCTCTGGGGTAACGTTCGCCTGTGGGCAGCAGGTGCTGGCCATCCTGGACACATCGTCCACCCTGCAGGAGAGTCCTGGTTCCCACGTGGCCGCCCTGGGTGCGAATGGCTCCAACTCTAACATTCCTCCTAAGATGTCAAGGGGCTTGATATTTCTGCAAGACCTCAAGTCTGCCAGGATCCCAGGGACCTTAGAAGAAGAGTAATCATGTAAAAAGCAATTTGACCGCAAAGACCTGCAGAGTGGCTGGTCTCTTTTTTTTTTTTTTTTTTTTTTCCCTCTTCTGCATCTTGAAATGCTTGCTTGCTTTTCAAGCCCCAGCTGTTGGAGTCAGGGGATCACACAAGAACATCAGGTCTCCTCTTTTAAACAAACAAATGCAGCAGACTTTACCAGAGAAAAACATGAAAGTGCAAATCCCAGGGGCTAAAAACCCTCTGGAAGACAAAAGCTGCAACATTTATTAATTTGTTGAATAACCTGTTGGGGCCTGACTTGATTTTCAAATAAATGGAATTAGAATATCAATAGCAGAATGCCAAGTTCCTAAAATATTCAAAAGCGGCTTCCTTTTATGTAGTGCCTTTCATGAAAACTGCATCATAAGGTGATTTGCAGTGCTAAATAATAAATAACAACACACAGACACACACATAGAAATTAACAGCTGTGGCCAAGGGAGGAAAAGATGTATTTTCAGATGAGATCTAGAAAGAAATGGGGAGTCAATGAGGCAGAGAGATACAAGAGAGGTTGGATCTGGGTCAGCTGTTTAATTTTGACCTTGGTTATTATTAGTCATTTGAGATAAAACATAGCTAGTGCCTCCGGAGTGTTCTCCGTGTACTTTGAATTGCAAGAACCGGGAAGTATGGAGGGAACTAAGAATCCACCTGGATTCCGAGCAGGGAAGGGTAGACAGGGAAAGGTTTTGCCACTGTAGAAGGCAGGTTGCACCGAGGCAGACTCCTGCTGGTAACTTCAGGAGACTTATGTTAATGATTAAGCTAGAAAAATTTCCAAGAGCTGCAGAAGACCAAACTAGTGATTAAGGCAGTTACAAATCACATGTGCAGATGTTCACCTTGAAGGATAGGACCGGGAAATCTGTTTCCCACGCAGAACTTGACTCTTCAGTGTTTCCCCATTTTCCTGGTTTCTTTCCTGCACTTGTTGCTTTTGATGCTGAATGCCATTTCCTTCGCAATAGATGTGTGCTTGTAGGGAATTAAGTCCCTCTACTGAATTCATGCTTTGTACTGGGAGATTCCCAATACAAAACTGGGAGGTCAGGCCAGCCCTTTTGAAACCCTTTTGAGCCTCAGCACTAACATTTTGGGCTTACAGGGGCTGAAGAGTGATCAGTCCCGTGCTAGCCCTGGAGCAGGAAACAGCTTGAGTTTTCCTGGTGCTTAACTTGATACGTACAGTCAGCTGCAGTGGGTTTATAGCTCTATAAGAGCAGCGCTTTCATGGAAAGTTAAGATAAATTATGAATGAAGCAGTAGTCCTGTACATGATAATCTCCAGAACCTTCACAAGGCAGCAATTTTATCCTTTATTTCCCTGCCTGTGAATGGGGAATGTTAGCCATTCCCTAATCTCAGAGGGGTAATGGGACAGTATATTAAGAGACAGGGAGGCCTGTACCCGTATCAGAGAGTAATTAAAGAACTGCAGCTTTCCCCACTCTGTTAATTTTGGCCTGAGTTTCTGCTCTTCAGCCAAAGTTTGGGACATAAGGCAGTCTGTGCAACCACAGGAGCGTCGACAGGGCTCAGCCTCCAAACGTGTTGCGGTGGCCAACAGTGCATACCCTGCACATCATGGATAGGATTCATCACCTTAACGTTAGGTGTTTGTCTAAAGGTGAGGCATGTACGGGGAGCTGCCTGAACCAAAGCTGTCATCGGGGGAGAGTGCAGCAATCAAGGCATGATTAATCCTGTTTGAGAGGGTCTGATATGGGAAGCTGAAACTAGAAACTAAAAGTGCACCCTGTATATGAGTGAAGAGTTGCAGACGTGTTTCTCCTTTCTTTCACAGGGATCCTCGTTGTTTCACTGCGGAAACCTCAGATACTCTTTATTTTGCCTGTGAATTTTAAGTTTTGTGGAATTCAAAATGCCAAGTAGGGATGCAAGTGAAACAATTCCTGAAAAAGTGCTGTATGTTGCAGCAGTGTTCCAGAAGTGGTCACCTTAAAGCAGAGATCATGTTGTGTGTTTGCTGTAAGTGCTGTAAAATAAGAGATTTTCAATTTTGTTTTAAAAGAAAGTCGTCTTAAGAACATGACAGAACTTGTACCTACCTCTGACTGGTTACATCCGCGTAAAGTCCAGTTCTGCTTTCATCTTTTGGAGGAAAAGCTGGTGGACTTGTACCTTTCAGCTGTCTCTTTCAGATGGCTTGGTTCTTTGGGCAGGAATACTG
>NW_010558744.1:46294-59050 GCF_000687285.1 Phaethon lepturus
CTCCTTTCCCTGAGGGGTTCACATTAGTGGAACAGGTTTCTTATCTGGGACTGGGGCTATTGGCCAGCTCCCACAAGTGTAATCACAGCCACCAAGTGCCCTTTCTCTGCTAACTGTGTGCTAACCTGTGCCTTGGGTGCTGCAAAAGACTCTACAAAGAGAATCAACGTCTCTGAGCACACAGAGTACGTGCAAATTAACATTTGTAAGCACAGAGAATATGTAGAGATGGAACAAAATACCAAACCAAAATATTGGCTGTAAATCTTCATCATGCATTATCCTATTTTCTGAAATTTATCCTGTTATCTACTTAGTGGGAGTATTATTCCATTTAAATGTGCTTCTTAGCAATTGCTTGCAGCATTTAAGTCTTTAGATGCTTTCTGTACTTGAAGGATTGCTGTTTCTGTTGTAACACTGTGCTAATTCTCCACAGAAATTGTCCCTGTGGTTTACGGATAGGCCCATTCATTATGCCCCTTAGTGGTATCAGGAGGGGCAGCAATACTGCCCAGGTTTTATCAGTCACCCAGGTGCTGGCGGCAGGGAGTGCGCACAGATCTACATCTGTGGATCTGCTCCTCTCCTTGGGGGTGCTTAACCTCCACGATGTCATTCCTTGTTCTAGAGAAGAACTACAAACATTTTCTCATCCTTCCACAACTGATGAGTAAGAAAGCAGCAGGGATTCCTCTCGCTCAACTAGTCATTGCCTGTAATGGCCAGGGACAGGCAAAATGCCCCAGGACTCAAGCCTTGGTCATAAGAAGCAGCTCAAAAACCCACTAGAGAAAAGTTACAGTGGTCTAAGCATCCTGTGACACCTCAAACTCATGCTGACTCTCCTTCCTTTGAGGCTTAGGCTCACAAGAGCCCCCAAGCCCAGGATGAATGTCTCACAGGGGATCTATTTCACACGTAGGATACCACGGACCTGCTCATATCCTTGTGGAGTCTGGCTCATCTTAGCATAATTCCTACTAGCATGCTGGTCCGACTGCCTGTCATCTCCTTCCAGTGAGTCCTTAGTGTTTCTGCCCTCGGGTGACGGGATGTGGGTTTACTCCTGCAAATAAGGGCACAGGATTCCTGCAAAGGAATAAGTAGGTGCCACTTCATACTGAAGCCTAGCTGCATGCTTGGGTTGCAGTCCTGGGTTCATGTTCAGCACATAGCGCTTTCTAGATACAACCTCTGGGATTTTTTTGCTGGCTTCAGGCTGGCACTGGCTGAAACCTGTGCGCCATCTCCTCCTGAAGAAGTCACGTGCAATCCTGTCTCCCAGTCTGATGCCCTTCTACGTGCAAAGTGGTTCTCAGACAAGCAGTCAACAGAATTGCCAAGTGAGCAAAGGCTTCTTGTAGGCAGAAGGGCTGTAGGATCAGGTCTCCCGTGGCCAATTTTGTTGAGAACAAATACTTTATTTTTGTTTTAGAGCTCCTTAAAAACATGAGCACCTGTAAGACGGCATTTGTGAGCATGCTAACAAAACCATGCTGCCTGACCACAGTTCACCGGACAGGGTGGTGGGAAAAGGCTCCAGCAGGAAGGTAGTTTCATTATCAAATATCTAAAAACCGTTTGTAGCTATTTTAAGCAACCCCTGTTATTGCCCTTCTGTGAAACAATTACCACGAAGCAGCCTGTCGCTGGGCTGGCTTTGAATTGTTCTGCCCAGTTGAATGATCTGATTTGATGTAAAGCTTAGAGTTCTCCATCTTTATTTCCCTGCTCAGTCTCCTTCCTCATCACCAGGAACTTTGGATTCCGCCTCCACCCCCCGCCCTGCAGATCGCGTAATTCCCAGCAAGGGGATTAGACTTTCGGTGTGTTCACAGCTGTATGTTTGCTCAGAGCAAGAGCCTCCTGCTATCGCCCAATTGTGGAGTTTCACTCAAGTGGAACAAGTAATAACAGAAATATGCAGGTCTCGCGGCCTTCGTTGGGCTGCTTCGATGGCAGGGAGCAAACTGCATGCCTTTCTCCTGCAAAATGGTGTTGGGAGAGGAGCTCAATGAGGATTTCTTTGGTCATCAAATGCAGATAAATTAATCCTCTTTGGCCCTTTGAACTTGGCATTATTCCTGTGGGTGTTGGGAGGGAGGGGAACTGATAGCAGCAGGAATGGGACAGCCCTCACTGTGCCTGCCTGGTGTGTACTGAAGGCTGGGGACGAAGATCTGAGCCTGGAATTGTGAAAAGGGAGGGTTTCAGTGCCAGGTTGAAGGTGGCACGCAGTGTTTGACCACCGCTGGACTGTATCTGCCCTGCAGTGGGGCATGTAACGGTGCAAGGCTTTGCTTCCATGCCTTCTGGTCAGAGGGAAGGAAAGGGCAGAGGAGTGGTTAGGGCTCTGTGCTGGGCTGATTTTTGTCCTTTTCTCTTGGAGAATCACTTACTGTCTTCTGCTTTGCTTTTTGAGCATAGAGATGAGATTGTTAGCATTCTGCTACTCATGGGACTGCAAGGATGAGCTCTCTAAAGAGCTCAGAGGCTAGCTTGAGCAGGCTTAGAAAAAGACGTGGATGCAGTCAGTGTCTTTTTTTTCTCTTAAGTTTGTGAGCATGAGGAGCACCTCTGTGTGAATCTCTCGTTCCTCCTGTCCCCTTGCCATGGGTTGTCCCTGCCTGGTTGATTTTTCTGCTCCAAGCAGGTGGATGACCAATTTCACCAGTAACGCTGCCATGCTCTGTGAGACAATAAACATCATGCGAGACATAAAGAACAGTAATTTGGCTGTTGTGCTCACTCGTTTCTGAAGGAGAGAGACTCCTTTGGGGCACAGAAGGGCAGCACTTTCCTCCTCCTCTGCTGCCTGGGATGAGAAGAGGAGGAAGGAAGGATCCTGCTGATGAAGGCGAAAAGCTGCGGCTCCCACTTGCCACCCCTACAAGTGGTGGTGGAGGGCACTTGTTGGTAGCAAACGGGTGCCCAGTCCAGCCTCTGCCTGAGAAAGGGATCCCTACCAGGAGAACTGAAACAGCCTCAGCAACGGTATCTGTTTAAAAGGAAAGCATAAATAACAAAATTGAGTGCAGTGGTGTTGTTCCTTTGAATTGCTGTTTGATGCCCTTGGGCTCTAACAGGCTGGCTGGGGTTGGGAGGGGAGAGAGGGCAGCTTGTGCAAGCTGTGTTCCAGTGATAGTGCTTTAATTTCTTCCTCTTCCGTGCCTGGTTTACACTTTAACATAGCTTAATTTTAAAGTCTCCCCCCCCCCCCCTTTTTTTCTTTTAAAATTTTAAAGTCCCCCCCCCCCCCCTTTTTTTTTTTAACAAGGTGAATGTCGAGCAGTAATGTAATGAAAAGTTGACAGGCACAGATCTTTTTTAATAACTCTTATGTTGTGTAGCTTAAATTGGTTTAACTATAGCTGAGCTGAATAATAAGCAGAAGTGAATTCATCTCATGAACCATGAATATTTTTAAGTCTCCTTTGGAAAGGGTTCAATAGCTCTGCCTCTCATTCCAAAAGAATGGGACCATGGTTTGTCATATGCTTTTGGTCACCGTGTGAGAGCTGGGAAGAGTGTCAGGGGGGGACACAGCATCCACACGTTGAAGCGAGATGAGAAAGCAAGTCCATTCATCTCCATTTTCCATGTTTCTTCTGTAGTGCACAGCGTGGAGCTGCACCAGCTCCTATCAATGGGCAGCGTTGGGTTTGAGTGGGGATTTGAGAGGTGCTGAAGACCAAGCTGCTTTCCAGCCCTCCTCCCCAACACCCATCAGTGTGAAGCTGTAGTGTAACCGTGCATGGGAGAGACCCCGGGAGAGCGGATGGAGCTGAGAGGCAGGATGAAACCGGGCAGCCGCACACACCCAGTTGTTAACTACCAGGTGGAAATAAAGAGTAGAGGCTGCTCAGAGATGCATTAGTGGCACGTGTGAGCAAGGCTAGTGGGGGCCAAGGACCCCTCGGTGTTTTTGTGTGGGTAATGTTGCAGATCTCCATTTGTTGCAGATCTCCATTTGTTGCAGATCTCCAATGGAGGAAGAGGGCCTGTGGAGCGGAGGAGGGATGCTTGGCTGCTGCGAGAAGGCTGCGTCTCGTTTGTCTGTCTGTAGCGTGGGCAAAAGAGGCTTCCAGAGCGCCGGGGGGCTGGAGGCTGGGGGTCAAAAGCTGTTCAGTCCGTGGTAAAAGCTGGGGAATGGTTTCCGCATGGTCTACGCACAAATCCCCTGTTACCTTAAACATTTCAGGCTCTAGTGAAAAGCCAGTCTTACAAGATGAAAGCTCTTCCCATGTTCTGTCTCTAGGTGTTTCCTCTTTGCTTTTTTCATCTTCTCACTGATAATACCATTCATCTTTCTTTCATTCTTGATTTTTCAGAGATGGCTTTGTTTTTTTCAATTTTAGCCCTTTCCTCCAAATGTTTTATATATGTTTACTTCATTCTGTCTCTCCATCATCATGACAGCAGCAACACAACAGGATGAAGCATCCTTCTGACCCTCTGCTACAAACAAAATAGAACCCGGGAAGTGCAGCATTGGGTGGGGCTGGTTACTGTTCTGAAACGCCCAAACTCTTCTCCGTGGGTGCATCTACCATGAGGTGGAGATCCCTGCGGTGTGCTCCCCGTTAGTGATTTCGCAGTTTTTCTGGCTGGCATGCAGAAAGGTTCCAGTGAACCCCAAAGCAAGGCAGCCTCTGTGATAAAAACTGTGATAACGTCCTATCAAGCACTTAAAATTAATCAATTTAAGGACAGTCAGGGACAGATCTTTATTTCATCTCCTCTGTGCAGATGTTTTCTTGCACAACCTTTAATAACATGGTCACACGTTACTTATTCTGCCTGCTTGGTGCTTGCAATGAGAGCTGGTTAGAAATGTTCGTCGCGCCAATTGCCATTATAAAATATGGCTTGAATTAAAGTGATTTTTTTTTTCTTGTGAAATTGTATTGATGTCCAAAACGCCTTTAATATTGGAAATGTGTGCTTTTTAACATTAACATTTTGCATTTGCTCCCTGGCTGAGGGCTGATTTTCCTTTGAATTGGAATGAATTTTACATTAAGGAGTTTGAAACAAAGAGGGTTGATCTAAAAATGAGACCTTTCATTTGACCCTGAGCAGTGTTTTCATCCTGAACTCATTCAGAAAACAACTTCAGCATCGTGCCTTTCTCATTCTGTTTGGACTAAAAAGATGAAATGGTGACTTCTTTTCATCCTTCAGAACAGCTCTGCGTTTTGGATGGGGACAGATGATGCCCTGCACTGTGCCCGAGAAGGGTGTTCCCGCAGGAGCAGTGCACGCCACAGGGGCTGCGGGGACAGGAAAAAAAGAACAGACTCATGGAATACAGTCATGGGCCCGGTTGGAAGATGGGAATCTCTAGCCATGCATCTTCTGTGATGCAGAGCAAGAAGCTGAAAGTATCAGCCACTGCGTCCCTCATCTTCTAAATGCAGATCGTAGGGCTGATGCGTAGAAACGCAGATAACTTCAGCTAAAAATTTATAGGTGGTTTAGCTCTGCGTGTTCAAGTCAGATGCTGAATGCTCTGGAGTTCATCAGGCTGATGCTTGGAGTATCACAAAACCAGTTGTTACATTCAGTAGCCTTAGCTTTAATCTCCGTGTGCCTCAGTTTCTCACTTTTATATAAGACATTGCTGAGAAATGAATTTATATATGAAATCATTTATGCAGGATACGTTGTGCTGAGAAATTAAAAATTTCTGAAATTTTCAGCTACATTGCTTAGAACACTTGAGCCAGGCTCAAGAGGAAATGAGCAGTTTTCTGTTTGTTTGAGGCAGGATTTGGATGTTGTGTACTAAATAATAATTGGGGTCATAAAAGTCTGTAGTGAACAGCTATCCATTCAGTGAACAAGGCAGGTGTTTGGGGGAAAAATAGGAGGCAATTGGGTAATTAGACCGTACCATAACGTGTGAGCACAAGCAGGCCTAATAAAATTTGCACAGGCAGATTTAAATCTGGCATGGCCTACTCTCTGAGCACCTGACTTGGACATCTGAGTAACTTCTCGACAAGATTTTTGATGTAACACCACATTACTGACTACTGATATTCCTGGGCGAAATTACTGGGTGGTTTCTGGCTGAAGCTCAGGCACTATAACAATCTGAGCTATAGAAGAAACAAACCAGAAAAGATGGTTATTTGGTACTGAGGGGAAATGCTGAATGGCTTGAGCAAGGGGAGAGTTGGCTGTTGCATAGTGGCTGGCTTGGGCAAGGGGAGAAGTGGCTATTGCACGTTTGTTAATCCACCTTTTTCCTTCCATTCAGAGCTGTTTTGCTGAAGGTCCATCGCTGCAAGAAAAAAAAAAAAATGGGCATAGGGGGATTATTTGCTGCTTTGCAAATAGATTACCCCTCCTGGCTGGTCAGACAGGCTTAGCAGGAGAGTCCTGACAGCACCCACAGCGGTGATGAGGCTTTGCTCGCACCCCTGGCACGGCAGAGCCAATTACCCGTCCCTGCCGCGGTATTTGCGCGTGGGGTGTGGGGTCTGTGCCACCCTCCCGTGGCTGCTGACGGCAGATGCCTTTACATGCCCCTGCAGCGGGGACCATGCAGCTATAGACTGGCTCCCTCGCCGGGTGAAAATGTTTCATCTCAAATAAACACTTGTCTCATTATCTAGCTGTGTTAGCTTTGCACTATCTGGTTACTGCCTGGCTTGGAGACACCTGTTCTGTGTCCAAGCATTTTAGAGAAAAACTATCCAAAGCTGTCAACAGACATAAAAAGGCTGCCCGTTGCCATGGGAACGTGCTCTGCTGCGCCCCGACTACAATGAGCGCTGCGGAAACGCCGGACGCTGCTGGAAGAGCTCGGGGAATTGCTCTGCCGGCTGGTTCAGAGACGCCGTTCCCCTCGGTGGCTGTCCCGTTTGAGCGGGGTTCAAAGAGGATGTATGTCGGAAGGCAGCGCGTGTCTCGGCAGTGCCTGTGGAGAAGATGGACGTGCGTTGCGGGTGTCCTGGTGGCAGGAGGGGAGGGTGGGTGGTGGCGTGGGTGCCTGAGCTGGAGGAGCGGCTCCGCGCGCGCCGGCTGCTGCTGGGCTTCTCCCTGCTCTTGCTCCAGGCACCTCCAGCTTCTCAAAAGTGCTGCGTATCAGGGATGAAACAGCATCGTGTGGGCTGCTAAAAAATCATTCTCGGTAAGAATTTTCTAGCTGTGGGTTTGAAGTCTCCCTTCAGTGAGGAGGGTAAGAGCTCTTGTGGTGTCGTATCAAACACACATCATGTCGACTTTGAGTCTGCTGTGCCCACTGTTTCCTTCTGCTGCTGTAAGCTCTTTGGGGACAGAGGCAGGGGACACAGCTGAGCGCTCAGAAGGTCCAGTTGCATTGCATCCCTTGCTGGGGAGGTTTGTCTCTTCAACCCACACTCTAGTTGTCTGCACTTTTCAGCTCTTGAAGACTCCAGATCAATTCATGACGTTTCAGCAAAGGTGAGAGACCTTATGCTAACATTCCTAAGCCTTCTTAACGTATCTTCAAAGAAAGAAGATATGGTGCAAACCATATTGCAAGTGCAAAAATGACCAAGAATCTGTTCCAAATCTTTATTGGTGGACTGTGAGTCTTAACTCAAGGACGGAAAAGCTGAACTGACCGCAGGGGGCAACCTTTCAGTTAAAACTGTTTTGGCATCAGAAATAATTTTATGAGAAGCAGCTTATGTGATGTTGGTTCTCAAAAGGGCTCTGTGGAGGTCCAGAGACTTAGACTTGTACTGGGATAACTGGAGGAAAGAAAGAACAGGATCAAGAGGCACCTGGATAAGTAGGACACTGTCCTTCTGAAAGGGCAGGTGTCAAGCTTCACAAATCCCTTTAGGAATCTTTGAAGGTGTCAGGGAGCATGTAGACAAAGTAAATCCAGTTGACAAAATCCACTTAGATTTCTGGAAGCCTTTTGATCAGCTTCCTCAGTGAAGGTGCTTAAGGAAACTAAGCCACTATGGGCTAAGAGGAAAGGTCCTCTGATGGATAACTGCTTAAAAGGCAGGAAGAGACACTCATCTCTGCAGGGGAGGGAGATCAGCAGTGGTGCTCTGCAGGGATCACAGAATACTTTGGGTTGGAAAGGACCTTTCAAGGCCACCTAGTCCAACCCCCCTGCAGAGAGCAGGGACATCTTCAACTACAGCAGGGTGCTCAGAGCCCCGTCCAACCTGACCTGGGGTGTTCCCAGGGATGGGGCATCGACCACCTCTCTGGGCAACCAGGGCCAGGGTTTCACCACCCTCAGTGTGAAAAATTTCTTCCTTATATCTAGTAAAAATCTGTCCTCTTTTAGTTTAAAACCATTACCCCTTGTCCTGTCGCTACAGGCCCTGCTAAAAAGTCTGTCCCCATCTCTCTTCTAAGCCCCCTTTAAGCCCTGGCTTAAGCACTTACAGCTAGGGCTCTGCGTCTTGTCTGCCGAGTGCAATTCTGTACCGCCATCTCAAAAATGGCTGCTTGAAGCTGGGAAGGGCACAGAGAGGAGCAGCAAGTGTTAGCAACATGGGAAGCACTTGAATGTGAGACATGATTAAATAGACTAGAAACGAACCTACGGAACAGGTGACTGCAGGTCAATACTCGTACAAGACTAATATGAGTGGGAGGAGACTTGGACCAAGGAGATGTTGTTCTTTGTCTCTTCCAGCATGAGAATTGGGGGCCATCAAATAAAGCTAGCAGATGGAGTATTCAAATGAAAGGTGGTAATTCTTCATGAAAAACATAATTAGGCTGCTTGTAGCTACCTTGAGTGCTGTGAGTTCAAATAGCATTGTATAAATTCATGGGGAGAAATCTATCAAGGGGCACCCACAAACCTCTTCTGGTGCCCCAATTGCTGGAGGCTTAGAGCAGGTATTCAAGAAGTATTGGCATATTACCCTTTAGAGGGTGTCTGCAGGCTGGATGCTCAGGTTGATAGATATCTCATCTGATGCAATATGGCCGTTCTTTTGTAAACGGAGGGGAAAAAATTCAAGACAAAAATGTTATTTTCAAGTTGTTGGATTTCCATTTCATACTATGCTGTCTGTTAACATAAAAATTGCACAAGCTCCAGATACCACTATGTGCTGCTCATCTTTTTTTTATCTAGGAATTTATGGCCCTTTAAAGGCCTAAGAAAACAGGTTCCCCTCTCCATGAGTCTTCTGGTTTTCTTAAGTGAGATTAGACAATGTGTAAAGGCATCAGACCTTTCTGCAGTGATGTGAACAGTGAAGTGTCAAGCAGGGAAAGAAGGAAAACCTCTCTTGGGAGCACTTGTCGCTTCTATCTGTTATTTCAGGTGTCTCAGGCTCCTGTCATGGAGTTTGAGTGGTTTGTTCTGTTTATTTGATGTTCTAGACCAAAGGAAAAGGTCAGCTGAGGAGGTGATTTACATTGGGTGGCTATGATCCCAGAGGAGGTAGAGAAGTCCCACTTGCTGCTGGTGAGTGCATCTCCTAAGACCCATTCACAGCCCAGTAGCTAGTTATCAGAGATACATCTAGCCCAAAATAAAGCCAGCAGGAGCCAAAAGCCAGCTATAGTGCTCAAGCCTGTAGCTGAAGTGCTGTAGGGATTGTTCTACAGCTGCTACAGATTTTCATTAGGAGTATTTCTGCTTTAATGCCCGGGAGCCACTATTGTGCACTGCCACTCTTATGTTAGATGCTGTAGGAGAGTGAAAGCAAATAAGTCTAACTGTGGAATAAGTCATCATAATGTCAGAGGTATTAGGTATAAGTATCCTGCTGATGGGAAAGATGCAGTTAGCCCCAGGTCAGTAAGGTGTGTGATCATACAGCAGCGGACTGCTGCGTGCTTGATGCCGAGAAGGTGCTTCAGTGCACTGCGAAGTTCGGGTCTAATAATTTATCCCTGTTCAAATCTCTGCAGCTGCCTGGCAGTGCTGGTGCTAGATCTTCTGTGAAGTTCAGTGCCAGGAACCCCTGAGGGCTGGCTACAGTGATGGAAATCTGTGCACTGCGCAGTCAAGACCGAAGGAGGAGCCTGATGGTGAGATCCGTTATCCTAGGCTGCTCTTTTAAAAAGAAAAAAAACCAAAGCAAACAACAAAACAAAACAGAAGGAAAATTTAAATATAATAATGAAAAAACACGCAATAAAAAGTTAGTTTTGCAAGAGGCTGGCAGGGTTGTCGGAGTGTTCATTATACACCATATCAGTAAGCATATGAAATGTCAGTGTGAAGGGAATTCATTTCCCAGTAACAAGCATGACAGACTATTGAATTGAACAGAGAGGGTGTCTGCAGGCGGCAGGGTGGTGAAGCCCTCATCAGAATTTCACTTTGGTGGAGTTTACTTGAAGAGTGTGTTCGTTTTAGCTTTTTAAAGTCCAATTTTTTGCCTAAAGCAAAGACTCTGGTCAACGCTCTGTGCACAGAGATGCTGTCGAGTGGAGGCTCAGCGTTCACGAGAGGGAGTGCCCTGGGGACACCCGGCTTTCCTGCTTGGCAGCAGGGGGATTGTCCCTTTTTTTCTCCCTTTTTCATTTTCCTGTCATGTTTTGCTTCTCCTGGGCTCAGAAATCCCACTGAATATCTGTGCTCAGCTTTCAAGGACTTTGTGCCTTCTGGTGAGACTTGGAAAACCTCTTACGGGCAAATCCTTTCCCTCCGTGGGGCTGTGCAGGCTCTGATGGATGCAACAGTAGCTGCGTGCTGGGGAGAGGAATATCGTCTCGCCGCTGGCAGGCCGAGGGGCAGAGGGCACGGAACGGTGGAGACGGTGAAGAGAAGGCAGGAGGGAAGAAGCTGAACCACAGGGATGAGAGTTTAAGGGGAATTGGCAAGCAAGGACTAAATCTGGGCTATATACTCATATGTGGGTCTCGTCCAAAAACCTACTCCACGGGGTCATCCTGGAGGTGAGGATTATGCAGGCTGTGGAGATCAGTCGATGCAAAAGCAAGTGTACACAGACATAGATGTTCCCTACAGCCCTGCCAAAGTAGTCGCACGCAGAGAGGAAAGTGTGATATGGCTTGTAATTAGGGTCTGCTCCACCCCAGAGCACGGGGCCTGCTGACGGGAGGATTGCAGGCAGGATGGCGTACTTTGGGAGCCCAGGCTTTCTTGGCCAAGCATGAAGCTTCCACTGAATCACAGTGTTTTAAAATCCAGACTAAATCTTGCTTTTGGTCTGTAGTTTGTAGCGGCTCAGCAAACTGAACCGTCTCTTCAGAGAGCCTCAAGAGAGGGCATGGTGGTGGGGAATTACCCCTGCAGGCGTTGCCTGCAGATCGGAGCGTGCGGTGTGACTGCTGGAAAGCCTTTAGTTCAGCTAGAAATCCTGCTGAGTCCTCCCCCGTAATAGTCACTCTCTTCCTTGGACCCTGCCCTCTCAAATCCCCTACTGTCATTAAGTGCTACCCAACCTGTGGTGGCAGAGATTTCCAAGCAGGGGCCCTTCCGGAGTTGTGTCTTTCCCATAGTTTTCATTAAAACCATTCTGGATCCCCCTCATCCTGGCTTTCATTAGGGCTGTAGCTTTTTCTCTCCTCCCAATGTCTTTTAGAAGAGCATGACCGCCCTGCTGGGCAACCTGCTTTTTATCTGGGCATGAGCTGAGTTCAGTATACAGCCAGATGGATGAAACTCAATGTTCTGTGTTATACAAGTCAGACCAAGGGACTGTTGGGTCTGACAAGTCTCAGATGGTGAATATATAGCTCCAGCATGAATGCTCTGCAAATGAGACTTGTATTAGGTTAAAAAAAAAAAAAAAGAGGAACTGAGAGGTAGGAATATAAAGATGGAAGTCCTCCAAAAGAGAGACATTTACTGCGCTGTGACTTAGAAACTAAGACTTAGTATATTTTTTTTTTTTATTGCTACAAGAGTCTGCTCAGTAATTGGTGCTGCCCTATTATTGCAGCAAAATTAATTGCACAGTGGCTATTACTAAGCACTGGGGATCTGCACCAGGCAGGGATGGACGAAACAGCTGAACATCCGTAACCTTCGGATCTGAACCGGTGTGGGAGTTCTTGGCCACGAGGCTCCTTCCTTGCGATTGAACAAGAAAATGGAAGACCTGAGAATTAAAGGCTGAAACAAATGACAGTATTCAAACCTTACAATGTGATTTTAAAATTAATATCTGCATCCCCTCTGGGCTACCTGCATAGGCGGTACTGGCTGTCTCATTCAGTGTTCATGCCAAGGGCTGGAGCACCTTCACTTTGCTTTTAAGTCCTTTGATCTATCACATGAGTCACACTGATTAAAAAATGGAGGGGGAAGAAAAATGAAAACGAATGCAGCAGGACCCAGGACTATGGAGGGTCAGCGGGTTGTCAGCCAGTGACACCGGTGCTGTGCAGATGTTTTGCTGCCAGTGTGGCCTTTCTGTGTGGCTGGTGTCAGCGAACGACTCGGTCATGCAAGGTCTCTCCGTGGTGCAGAGCTCAGGTAGCAGGAGGCTCCCCTGCTCCCAAACACAGCTGGAAACAGAAGCAGGAGTACTTGAAGGTAGATTTAATATGGATTTTGGAACAAATAACATGTACTCAGCTATTTGGGCAGCTTGGTTACAGGCTGCAGCGGATTTTCCCAGACACAGAGTTGCCTTTCTAAAAGGCAGCTCTTGAATACAGATGCTGAGGGAATTTGGTTGCATTGCTGTCCAGACCCCTGTGTTTCGAAGGTAGGAAGGTAACACGGCAAGCTGCGGGGCTGCAGGTGATAATCACCTTGCAGGATCAGAGCTGCAAGGCGATGTTTGTTTTGGGCGTTCATCCCCTGTCAATCGG
>NW_010558744.1:59146-91237 GCF_000687285.1 Phaethon lepturus
GGGCGCGGCGCGTCGACGGCCGCCCCAGCGGTGAGCCTGCCCGATGCAGTGCAGCGTCTCCCGGCTGTCGCGGCGCGTGCCTGGGACCGCGAGGGCTCGGCTCTGCGCGCGCTGTGTTGATCCGCTCGGGGACGCGCGCTGCCGCTCCGCATCTGCTCGGCTGCCAGGTCCGTGGCTGGTGGCTCTAGAGCCCGACTCTGGGTCTCTGCGCCTGCGTCTTCTTCGCCTGTCCTTTATATTTCTTCTTCGCGTTGGGTAAAGCAAATAGTATATGAGGAGTCGTAATACATATTCAAATCCACCCTTTCTCACGAGGGCCCCCCTGTTTTCTCTGTATTTTATCCAGAGCTACGCGTACCATAGTCTCAGCAGTGGCAAGACTGGGGATAAGGCAGAACCTCCGATTCACTTCCTAGGCAAAGGATGACGTGTTCACCTCCCAGTTTATTTTCCTATTCCACCTCAGAGACGACTTTCACAGCGCTTAATTGTTCCTTCTTTTTTCCTGAAGGGGCCTAGTGTGTAAAGCTGGGTGGTGGCTTTACCCATTGCATTTTTGCATGGCAGCATGACTTCAGAAAGGCTCATGCAGGCAGCGAGGAGCACAGCCCTGCCCGTGACCGACGTGTCTGTTAGTGTAGACGAGGTACACACGACTCCTGTAAACCAACCACCATGACCTCACCCCGACGGAGCTGCCTTGTCAGGCTGATTTGGGCACGGTAACTGCCTGCACCCCGTTTTCTGCCTGCAGTGTCCCGGGGCGGGTTTCGGATAAATGCTTGTCTCTCTTGGCACGACTTGCAAGGGAATAATCAGGGTATTAGCCTTGTTCCCATTGGGCTCAGATTTCTGTTAATTGTTTCAGTCTACCTAACAGCAGAAGTCTCTCATCAGACTGTTCTCCCCAGACCTGCGGCTGTCAGCAGCCTTTCGGCTGCGCCTCCGAGTCGGGGCTGCTTCCCAGGCCCCCCGTGTGCTTGCTTAAACTCCTCTGGCTGGACCGCCTGCTCGCTAAGATGGGGGAGATGCTGCTCAGAGGAGGCCACCCACTCTGGACGCGTGACCCCGATGCCGCCGGGGGCAGGAGGAGTGCCTGCGATGTGTTAGGTTTGAGAGATTTGCGTTAACGCGGCACGGGGGCTGAGCAGCTCTGGGGGGGCCTGGCCAGACAGCCTGATCTGGAACAAATCAGGGAGCCATCAACTGCTTTGCTGTGTTTTTGGCTGAGGGATTGAGCAACTTTCCTGCCTTTGCTCCTCTCCTGCTCCTGGGTAGGAGCCGAAGCCTCGCGGCAAGGCTGCGGGTAACAAGCACAAAGGCTGCAGGGCGCTTGCTGGGGAGGGGATCTGGCAGGAGGAGGACGAAGGCTGTGCCTCCCTTTTACTGCCTGCCCTCCCCGTGCAGGCTTCGCTCCAGGCAGGCACGGAGATCTGCTTCAGCTGGCTTTGCCCATGAGCAAAATTCACCCTGTGGCAGGACACCCTGGGCCAGAAGTGCTGCGCGTGTGCACTTTTGACAGGGTAAAACAATTCCTTGTAGGCAAGTCTGTACACACGCACGGTGTCTTTTCCAACAATATCTGTGACGTTTTCAAAGACATAAAATAATTTAGGTCTAATTAGAAAATGAAACTGCTGGTGACAGGTGATTTGCAGCCTCATCTTGTGGGCTGCTGGCATCTGCTGGGAGCTGCTCCCATGGTCCAACAACCATGGTCAAAGCATCCTCTGAAAGCCCAAAGCCATAGCAGTGGTGTTTTAAGGAATTTCTTCCATGGAAGAGAGTTGTTGTATTGTCCTTGTTTCATGCTCCTGAAGTCCGGTGTTCTGGGGGTCCTTTTGTCATCTCTGGTGTGCTAGGCAGGTTTTGGGTATGTGTTCAAACTCAGAGATGGGGGCCAGTTGTTGAAAGGGGAGTAAGGACCTGGAGACCACGATATCTGTAGTGTCTTGCTCACAGCAGGCTGCAAAGGCCCCTGCACTAGGGCAGAACAAAACCAAAACAAATTGAAACCATGATGGTTTCCCGTTCCATTATAAGAATAATCAATGGGAAGCTGGTATCCCACTCTTCTATTGGCTTAGACCCTACGGCGACCTGAAGTGGGGTAATTTAGGAATATGTGGTTAATTTTGCTCATGCATTGAATATAAACAAAACTATAACCCTGATACATAGCCAGCTGCAAGGGAAAAGAAGGTCCCAGACCTAGGGACATTGATCTTTGGGGCTTACAGGCTGTCTGAAGATGATGACAGGCAGTCTCCCTTTCTTTTTAGGGTTTTCTTGAGGAGCTCTTCTGCTTTACAGCTGTAACACGAAGAGGTTAAGAAGCATCTGGAACTAGTGTACTTCTGCTCCTCAAAAATGCAAACGCCAGGCTCAGTATTCACAGGTCTGCTCCCGATGGTCCTGAAGATCAAAGAAATAGCTGCATGGATGTGGCATGGCTTTGATGCCTCCATCACGATGAGAAAGTCAGCCCGTGACAGCTGCCGGAGCTGCCTTGCAGAGCTGAGAACAGCCACAAAACCTGCTTTCGCTTTCCAGAGCTCACCGTCTAGTCCAGGCTTTCCTACGCTGCTCCCTTTGTGCTTCCAGGGCTTCGTGAGCCTCTCTCCTGCTTCGGTGCTGCATGGCAGGGAGATGGAGGGGAGCGTGGGGTGATCGCCCGCTGCCAGCCTGGCGTTCCCAGGGGTGAGGTCTGCACGTTTTCCCACCCACATTCTGTAGAGAAAAAAGCTCATGGAAAAGGTATTGCAAAGCTGTTTCTGCGAACCAGGGATGCTTTTCCTTAAGGTACACGGGGAGAAAGGCGTTCATGTTAAATGTAATGAGTTAATACAAATGACACAGATTAGATGTTTTGCCTCAGGATCAGTCAGAGTGTCGGTTGCTTTTGTCACGGAGCGGTGCTGTGTTAGGCCTTCACCTTAAGGAAGGAGATTTACCTGAGGGAAAGCATTGCCGTGTTCAGGAATTCATTTCCACTGAGGGTTTGGTGGGGGGGATGCTGTAACGTAAGGCAACACTTTGCTGTGCAGTTGCTGCCACCACAGGCCCCAAACCTTTTCATGTTTTTCTGAAAAATTCAGAACCTTTAGAAGAAAAATTTATCCCAGGTGCAAACATTTAATCAGAAATATGCCGGGAAAAACAGGATTTCACCACAACCCTTACATCACCACGTCACAATAGATAAGGACGGAGATTTTCCATACCTAACATTCCTGGTACATGTCGCTTTTTAGAGTTGAAACAAGGTTTACCTAAAGCTGTAGAGGCATATGCTCCGCATACACCGCAGTCACTTTGCACACAGGAGTATATGTTTGCAAATTGAAGACTAATCATTCCGGGTTTACCCGCCTCCCTCTTAGGAATACGTAATGTAATAAAGCAGGCAAAAGTTACTTTGAATAGAGTAACTTTATCAGTACTGCTCCTAGGGTGCTCATTGCAGGCTCATCGTGGGACGACGAGACAGTAATGCCACGCAGAAATACTCTGCCATCCTTCCCAGCAGAAATGAGGAGCTGTGATACTGGGGCCTGTCACATCTTGACAGGACTCATATAACATCTGGTGACAGCATGGTAATTAACTTGCATCACCAGCGAGCACTAACGGTTTTGCTTGCACGTGGTATGCAATAACGGGCCGTAATTTGGGATATCGGTTATTTATTTATCATGAACCGAAGCACCCTCCTACAAGTGCCATGCCACTGTCGGGGGGGGTGGGGGGTGGGAATTGAGTTTTGGAGACCTGCCCTTTAATACTGGCTACTTCGCTGGCTCCCGTGCAGGTAGGAACCGGGCTGGCTGGAGCAACAGCGTCCGAAAAGAGAGAGCTGTCCTTGAAAGAGAGAGGTCCCTGCAGGGAATGCAGCAGTGCGGATGGGTTGGGTCTCTTTGACTCTGCCATGTGGTTACTGGTGGAACGGCCGAGGGAGAAGACACGCAGTGCGTTCTGTTCTGCCTGCTGTACATTGAAAGCAAGAGACGCTGAGAAAAGACGGATTGGCGATGGAGGATGCACTCTGAGGGAATTTAAAAGCTGCGTTAAGGGAAGTGATTTGCGCAGAGCCCTGGGCAGCAATGCAGGTAACCAGCGGAGGGCACTGGATGGCCCTGTGCTTAGCCGGTGTCCCGTGCTGCGTGTGCGCTGGCAGCACTGGGCACGCCGTGCTGCGGGCTCGGCGCTGGGCTGCCTCTGTGTCCCGCTGCTGCGGGATGTGGCCGCACACTCGAGGCCATTCCTGAGACTTTCACAGAATCAGAATCACAGAATCATTAAGGTTGGAAAAGACCTTTAAGATCATTTTTTTCCTCCTTCATTTTTCCCTGTCCCCCACTCCTCCATGCACTACCCCCATGGGAGCTCGCAGTCCAACCTCTCTTCTTGCTGGATCCCAGAGCCTGAAATGAAACCAGTTCCTTATTAATTTGTTTTTTCTTCTTCATGTGTTTCCATAGTTTACAAATCCTTAGTCTTTCTGTATATAAAAATCTCTTTACAACAGCATTGAATCAACAGGGGTAGATCACCATGTTGCACAGAGGAAAAGGTGTATGTGAAGCTGAAGTAGCTTTGGGCCATAGTTGTTGCTTTTTGAGGTGACTCAAGTAAAGGTCATGAAATGTCCTAGTTTATCCTAGTTGAGATTCTGACCTCAAATGGCAATAAGGAGGATGCTGCTAATGGCTCTGTTTCTTACACATGTAGAAAGTTAAACCTCTGATGTCTGTCAGACCCTTCTCTCTTCCTCTCAATTTACATCAGCGTTCCTCAGTTGGAGTTATTCCAGTGCGGAATAGCTCAGGCCACTGTCCCCGGAGGGCAGGAGGAGCTTCCTTCCTCATGATTTCCCCAAGCCTCTGCATTTTTGAGCAGGATTTTCTGCTTTCTGCTGCTTCTCACGTTCCTTGCTCCTCCAGCGTATCTCGGAGGAGGAGGAGAGCCTGCTGCTAGGAAATGTCCTGCTTCATCTCCTCCCTGCCAAGCCAAGGCTTTGCCAGTAAGGTGGATGTATACCCTCTCCTCCCCTCCCAGTCAGCCACAGCATGCGGAAAGCTGCTCATCAAGCAGTTCAGCAGCAGCTCGTATGCATGGCCTCATTCCCAGTCCATAATGGATTCTGCCTAATATATATTCTCCTTCTTTCTAATTAAGTGGTAACACCTTGGTGGCAGAGTGAGCCTGTAAAATAATAAAGGGTTTTGCACTTGGAGGCACGGGAAGGCAGGCCCTGGGGAGTGATCCTCCCCAAGATACAGAAATTATTGCAATTACAGAGCAATTGTATGGAAAGGAGAATGGAACAGCAGACTTTTCAGACACACTTTTCCAGCATTAATATTTTTAATTAAGGTTATTGGCAGTGAGTTATGACTTTGGCATAACAGACAGCACAACCTCCACTGGCAAAGCATGTGCGCAATGTCTTTTCCTGTGGTGGGTGAGAAAGTGCAAACGTGTTTCTGCAAATATTACCTTGGTCCTCTGCAAACCCTTCTTACCTCCTGGTGTGGGGGAACTGCGGGAGCAATGCAGTTCTCTTGCAATTCAGGGACAATTTTATTAATGTCAGGTAATTCTGAGAGATCATCTCGGCTCCTGATTGCCGCCTTGGCTTCTTCTCAAGCAGGTAAGGCTCCTGTTGTCTTACAGATGGGAAAGCTGGGATCCAGGAGATACGGTGGGGGTGTAAGATGATCCAAGGCATCTAATTTTTTTGAAATATCATTCAGCATTGATTTTAAAATCAACGTGTGTTCAGCGCTTCTGGAGTGAACTCTTCACCCTCCACCCCACCTTGGACGTTTATTAACGCTTTTATGAGTTTAAGGATCTTTAAATATCAGGCAGTAAATGGTTTGCCCAAGGTCACATGGAAAGACAATATCAGATCAAGGAGCCAAAGCCAGGTCAATATACCCATTTATCATCCTAAACGTGTAGAGCAGAAAGTTCTGCTGTAAGGGTTTGTTGTTGCGGGTGTTTTGGGGGTATTCAGCAGCAATAAAGGGCTAACTCCCCACCTACTGCCCTGCTTAACCTCCAAGTTCTTCAGTTTGAAAATGTCGTGGCTGGATTATTCTACCAAAAACTCAGCTGAGACCCTGAAAGCGGACAGTTGTTGTGAGAAAATTGTTGACCAGTACCTGGGATTACTTCAGCTTCTGTGGGAAGGACGTTGTGGTGCTTTGACTTTGAAAGATGGGGAGGCAGCAGTAGCCAAGAAAACGGGTATTCATGTTATATTAATCAGAAGTGTTCAGTTTTTGGAGAATCTGCTGTTACATGTCTGCATAATCACGAAAGAGGAGTTATTGGGTACTTAGGAAATACCACATGTAGGCTTTGCATCTCGGGGCACTGGTCTGGGGTTTAAGGTTAACCTTTGCGACAGCGGCTGAGTGACCTCTGTTTTCTCAGGTGTGAAATTGGGCTAATAATGCGTGTCCTTATGCAACGGCTTTTCGTCTGGGCTTGTAATCTAAAGCTGGCCGGGTATCCTTTGCCCTCGGTTACAAGAGCCGTGCTGTTCGACAGGCAGTGAATCAAGCTGCTTTGCCGCACCAGGAGCAGGCTGGAGGCAGACCAGGAGCAGTACCTTTTTCAACACACCCCTTTAATGTTTGAAACATCTGGGTGCAGCGCTCAGTGTTGCCGGGAGAACACGAACTTACTTATCTGGGCCATTTTTATTTTGTGGGCTGCAAGGCCAATAAGCTGAACCCGTCACGGTCGCTGTGACCCCGGGCAAGACATTTAACCTGTTTGCGTCTCTGTGTCTTTATCGTTAAAGTTGAGGAACAAGGTGTGACCTCAGGAGGGATTGTACTGTTGTAGAAATCGAAGAAGAGGTGGGAAGTCATGGAGATACAGAGGGACAGAGATCTCGAGTTCTTCTGAAGTCTGTGACAGTCCTTGCTGTTTACTCTGGGATATGGGGAAAGTGGGAGGTTTCCTCAAGGCTTCCCAAAATGACATCTGAACAATGTTGGTCTGTGTGTCTTTAGCTGTTTTGGAATATTTCCGGGCATTTTCAGTAGTTGGTTTAGGTGCTTTCAGCACAAATACGTGCAGTGTTACTAGAGTGATCGGGCGTTTCAACCCTCACTGCATTTAAGACTGCATTTTCTGGAGCTTAAATAAAGGTCAGCTCTGCACAATGATGCCATATTTCAAAGTTAACACCTTTTCTTCCACTTTGGAAAAACTTCATCTCCATCTTTGTCAGAGCTGACAGGAAAAGTTTGGTCCAGACCTTCCAAGCGTATTCACTGTAGAGTAGAAAGACTTGTGGGAAAGGTGAGCTGGGAGATGCAACGTCCTGAGCCCTGCGAGGTGTAACGGAAACTGTCCTGAATCACACCGACAGTACTGAGAGTTGAAACCCGGCGTTTTGCAAGTCATCCAGAATTCGTGTGTCTGAACTGCTGTATGTTGATATCATAAAGTAATACTCATTTTAATTATGTAGACAGCAGGCAACTCAACCCATCCCCACTATTTCGCTTTCCCTTTGGACACAGATGCAATCTATCAACAAACAGTAGTTGTTTATTACGTTAGTTCACAAACTATTTGGCAGGAATACACTCAGAGGACTTTATTAGCAGTATAAATTCCCTAAGATTTCTCACTTTACTATGCCTATTAGTGTAGATGCTAATTTAATGATTTAGATTTCCCATATGATCTGTCCTCAAACTTTTAAAGTAAAGCTCAAGCCGGCTCTCCGTGCACGGTGGGATATTTTTCTTTTTTCCCTAGAGTTCTGCAGGAGGGCTCTGCGTATGGGATATTTCTGTGTATGGCTCGTTTGAAAGGCCACAGGACACAGGTCGTTTATGCCTTCCGCTTGGAGCCCAGCGGTCTTGGACCCCAAAGCCTTGCCTCTAGGCAGCCAAAAAGGTCTCTCCATCTTTCGGTGTGGCTGCAGATGTCGTCTGGTCTGTCTTTTGTTTCCTCCGCTCCAGATTAATCCACTCAGTTGCCAGGAAGGGGACCTCCCTCCCGGCTGGGTAATGTTCATCAGCGTCATCCCGCTGCCTCTTCCTTGGGCTTTGCTTTGTTCCCCCTTACAAGCTGGGAGTTGCAGGTAGATGAGACGAAAAACCCACAAAACAGTGGATACAGGGATACAGCTGTGCTGTATGCGCAGATAAACTCCTCGTCCACTGCGACACAGGCCCAAGAGAGGACAAAGCCAGCCTGCAAGCCCGGGGGATCAGGCAGCGCGTGGGGCAGGGACGCAAAGCACTGATCTTGTCTCTTTGCCTTTGGCAGGGCTGTGGTGCTGCGGAGCCGTGCGCTGCCTGGGGTGCGGGGCTGCGCCGCAGAGTGCATCTCACCAGGAGTAATTTCCACACGAAATTGCTGTAAAGAAAAAATTGACTTTTGACATAGGCTGATAAGCACTGATGTTTGTTTCCAAGAGTTTGTATTTTATGCAATTTAATACTTAACAATGACTGACAACAGTAGTGATGGTGAAAAACATTAAAAATTTGGAAACTGCAGTCATTTCAGTCGGCTGCAAGCTTCTCTCCTGGTGAGTTTTCCACTGCCTGAACCCTATGATTCTCAGCCTAACGCGTGGTCTTTCATATGCCATTGGTTTTGCAAGCTGAGGCTTGCATTCCCAAGTATCAAATTTACAGCTGAATGTAAAACCAATAGTCTCCACGAGGGATGCATTGAATGTTGTCCAATCTTTAAAGGGGAAACATCTTTTCCCTCTGTGATTGTCTTTATGAATGGGGAAAATGAAATAGGCATTAACGTAGGTTTTGTCCTTCTAAGAAACGCCCCTTAATTGGGGTTCTTGCTGAAAGCCCTGTTTTGAAGGAAAGACAGACTCAGTTAAGCTTGACGTTTTTGCTCATCAATCATTTTTGTTCAGATCAATACTTGCGTTAGGACAAATATAACAAGGATTTGGAAGCAGAGGGCCAGAGGCAGGGTAGAAAAGAATAAAGAGCATCAGCCTCTGATTCATCTTTACTGGGTGGTTAATGTGGTAAGGTCTAAAATAAATCACTCTGGACGTTTCAGGACCTCTTTTCGGTGTCTTCTGCTTGGCGTGCCTTTTGCCCAGTCCCTGCTTCGTGTCTTTCATGGCACGAGACCTGCATCTGTCCTGTGAACGCAGCAGTGGTGAGGTGGAATAGCACCCATTCCCCAAGCAGAGCTCCCTGGGGGTGGCACAAGAGGGTGAGCAGGGTGCAAGAGGGCAAGTGGGTCGAGATGTCCTCAGGGTGAATCGTGAGCATTTCGAATAGAGCTTCCTCCAAACCCAGAACTTGCCAGTGTTTGAAATGTCCTGTCCCAGGTCCTTGTTGATTTGTCAATGGAGTGGAGGTACGAGGTGGAGGATGCAGCCTGTATGTGGTGCCCAGAAGCTTGGTGTGAAGATACATCAAAATCCTCTGGTATTTCTCCTAAAGAAGTCTCCCTACAAGTAGGAGCTGGCCACATTGCATCAAAGTGTCTGGTTGAATGTGGTAGCTAGTGGTTCAGACGCCTGTCTTTGCTTTGTGTCAGTACGCTCCTCGGTCATCACCATGGCAGGTATTAACTCAGTCGCCCAGTTTTTACAGACTGTTGATCGAAGGATCCCAAGTCGAAGTCTTTTCTCATGTTGCAGCCGAGAAATGTCAGTCTGGATTCTGTCCGACACCTGTATATAAACCTGTAACTGCCAGTAGCTTGTGGGGTGGTTAGAAAGTGATGAAGTCCTGTGAAGTGAGGGGGGCTCAGCAGAAGTCTGTTGGAAGCCTTCATGCCAACTATAGAGACCCCTTTGTTTATTCCCATCTTTATTCATCATCATCATCGTTACTTATTAATTAACTTTGTTTGCCAAGCCAACAGTGTGAGCTCATGTCTGGACTCTAGTGCATCTATACTTAATTGCTAACTGTTGCTTTATGTTGTTGTGAGGAAAGAAGTGGTGAGTTTCAACAAAAACCTTCTGGGAATTCAGAGATTATGTGCCACAATCTGACTCCTCTTTGCGCAAGAGGAAGATCCGGAGTGAGATGTGTTGACCATGTGCCTTTAAGAGATATGTTTGCACTACACCTTAAGAAATGAATGATCCTATGTCACCCTGTCAGAAATCTTCCTTAGCAGCTCGGAGTCTACTCTAAATCAAATAAAGCTTTTCCTTTTAATAACAACTTACTTCCTCCGCTCTGCTGACCTTAGAATGAGAATCAAAGGGAAAAAGATATCATACATAAAACAAAAAGAAAGAAAAACACAAAGAAGTGAATTGAATTCCACCTAAATGTCACCTTGCAAGTTGGGTTTTATTATTTTGATAGCAAGGCAATTTCGCTGACAAATCTGTTATCGGCTGCGTGTTTTACAAAAGCAAAGGCAGGCATGTTATAGGTCATTGAAAAGTCGTTTTTAAATAACACTGGTCTAAGTAGTGCGTCGGAGCACTTGTTAGGGAGTATGTATATAAATGCATTCGGACCATACAGACGCACAGGAGAACACTGTATAGGGGGCATAAATCAATCCTGTTTAAGCTCTACCGTTCCCTGCAAAGTCTCGGCATTTGGATGCACTATGGCAGAGGAAGCGTGAGCTCCTCTGGGTAAGGGACAAAGAGGCAGCAGCCTCCCGTTCCCGATAAGAGGATTTCATGCTACACTGCAGCAGGGTGCCCTTCCCTCCCTCTGAGAGCGAGCAGCGTGGTGAGAAATTCCCGTCATTAACGTGAGATCAGGGGAGGGAAGGGGAAGGAAAAAACCTCTCAATCCTCCCCTGCCCTTTCTAATTCTATTGCCCTCCTGTGCCTTAAGTCCTGTTCCTGATTTATATGTAAAGGTGCTTTTTCTCCCCTCCGGGACGCAGAAGTTGCATGAACACCTGCTGGTAACGGTGACACCGATGCTTGTAGGTCTCTGCTTCTTGCATCAGTACAAGGGACGCGTCATAGTCTCGCTCTGTGCAGCCTCACCAACTCACATGGGCACCACGTTGCGCCTGCGTGTCTGGAAGATTTTCAGCATGGAGCCAGCAAGGTTTGTAACAGCTGGGAGTAGAGGTAGACACAGGTCAGGAGAGTCTGAACCTGAGCAAGCCAGCATGCACTAACTCGGCTTGATTTTTGGTAATTCACTTTCCCTTTTACTGTCTGCCATGATAGTGATTTATATGCTGATCCTCCCCTTTTCACATTCTTTGTAAGCTCTCTTCCATGCTTATACTTTCTAATGCTAGTACAGCTAGAGTACAGTTTCTGACTGTTTGGCTGAAAGAATTTAAGAATAGGCAGAGTTGAGCAAAAATTTGTGCTTGGAGACCAAGAGTAAACTTTGACTTTCAGCAGGTTTATGTATTTGTCTTTTCTCATTAGAAGAGACTTTTTTTAAAAGCCAGCATGAAAAATCTAAATACATGGGGGTAATTACTTGTTGTAATTGCGTGTGAAACAAATAACTGAGTTTAACTTTGTGTCTGTGCAGTCATGGGACCACACGGGCCATGACCTGTCTGCACGTGTGGAGTTCCAAGGAACCGTATCAATTTTTTTTCAGGTAACTCAGTACGTAGCTGCTTCACTGTAGTTTCTGATAAATACTTGTGAGAGTGATGGGCAAACCTGAAGCTGAAGCAAATGAGCTATTTAGGAGTCAGGCCCATTACCCCATGCTCCCAGGCTTAATTTAGGGCGCGTGCAATCCCGTAACGCCATACTGTTAGGTTTGATGTTTTCTTAGAAGGGCAGAGTTAGAACACAGCATGTTCTCCATCAAAAGAAGAAAAGCAGTTGCCCAAATGTTCTCAATACCTTCTGCAGAGGGCTCCATTCCTCTGCGGTTTTGGGGCCATAAATCTAACGGGAGCAGGAGAGAATTGCACCCACATCACTGGAGGCAGCAGCAGAACCGTAGCGCTGAGGATTTACATTGAGCATCCAAGACAGTCTTGCATGCCTAGCTGTGAATTTATTCATTTTTTAGCTTCAACAAGGTCATTCACACTGCTAAGCATAATCCCGACACGTTAGCAGGAGTGCTGTCCAATTCATTCGCACACCATTAAGCAGCACACTAGTGAGGTTCTCCTCCTCTCTCCTAGTTCTTTTTCCCCCTAGTCTTTTTCCCCCCACAGATGACTCCCGTCATCTCTCAGAAGCCCAGGTACCCATGAGCAGAGCAGATTGTATGCTGCCGTGCTTGCAGCCTGGTTTTGGAGACTGTTACAAAACCTGAGGCTTCTAGAGTGACATTCTGGTGGATTGACTGGGAATCCCAGCATGATAACTGGACTGTAAACTGGACATACCCTTCCTTGAACCGCAGGGTACAGTGACATACCCTGACCGCATGTTGGCTCGGGGATCTTCATCTACACTGCAGGCTTCAGCTTAAGAAAAGTCATCGACATTCCAAACGTCTTCGTGTCAACATTTCATTTTTGCAGAGGAAGGTGGCAAGCTAATTTTGCTTTTGCCTCAACCTGGAATTTGCATCAAACTTTCTACAGACCCATGCTTACATTTCAGACTTGCTTCCTGGTAAAAATGCAGTGCTGGGTTTTTGACAGCAACCCTTCCACCAACTCTGAAAGATTCTCTTCGTGTTTGTTTCGCTGACCTGATTTTGTGACAAAGCTCACGGAGAATCGCGCTGCCTCATCCTGCTAGGATAGATGTCAGTTCTGCATGAGTTAGGCTAACTTGAGAGGTTTTCGGAAGGAAAGATGCCCTGTCGATTAGATTGTAGAAAGTGTCAGCCAGAGAGGAGCAAACCAGTCTCCTCTGAGAGATCTCCTTTGGGGAGATGAGGTCCTTCTCCTGTATGGACATGTGCTGCTTGTCCATTCAGATGCGCTCACATCTTGCTCCCAGATGTGAGCCCAGTACACCAGGAGACAAAATCCCTGTCTTCCAGAGCTTCCTTCAGCTCTCTTCTGCCACCCCAGCAGTGGCTGTCCCCAGTTCAGACCTCTTCTTAGAGATGCTCCTTGTTTTCTTTATAGCTTTTAGACCAATAATCAACTAATTTCCAGACACAGCAGTAGACTGGGCCTGAGGAGAGTTCTGCTTTAATTCTGCTTACTTCTCCCACAGACTTTGACTCTAAATAAATAACTGAAGACTCCTCTGTGTGTGTCTCTTCCCCCTTTCATTCTTTGTCACGCCTGGTTAGATCACAAATTGTTTAGGGACAAGGCTTCCTCTGTCCCTGCGTGCAGTTCTGCGCTCTGAGCTGCCCCTGAAGCCATGGCCATAGAGATACGGGGTAGTGAAGGTGGTTTGAAAGAAACCTTGAAGCTGAAGTTGTCATCTTTCCTTGGTCTGCTGGGACCCGTCAGGTACATGTCTCTCTCGCCCTGTCCCTGGTTCAGCCCGCAGATGCCTCCTGCGCGGTGCTCACGGTGACACGCTGTCTTGGTTCAAATCCCCAAGTTTAACTGAAGCCTCGGTAGAATAATGTGAGTCCATGGAAATCAATGGAGAAGAGCTGAAAACAATTGATTTGAATCAAAACACACTGCAATCAAATTTGGAGGGATTGAACTAATGGATCATAAGGTGGCTTGTGAATGGGTCTGATTGAATCGAACTGAAAGGTCTTGCATCTTCATTACAGCTAACTGAAACTAGTATAAATGATGAATTTTCTAACAGCGTTTAGTGTCTTTTTTCTGTATTGATAACTGGATTGCAAAACCAGCACTTGGGAATTAACCCATATAGACAGTGTTGGGAGAGGCACAGGATGGAAATTGCTGGTCACAGGTCGCTCCGTGTATGCGGACAGGCCACTGACTGGGTTTTATAGCTATCCTTGCTGCTAGCTCCTTTATTTTGCCCCACTTAGCACTCCCAGAATTAGCTATCTATTTCTCCTGCCTTGTTATGGCTGAGTTTTGAGGTGGAGAGAGGTTTCCCGCCAGAGGATCTGCATTCGGGCGATATGCTGACCAAGGTGCGTTTATTGTTGCGTTTCTTATTTTGACAACAGTGATTTGGGGTATCTCCTCTTACTCCACCAAATCCTGGAAATTATTTGTAATTTCCATTATCCTAATGTAACTCTCTTCTATATCACAGAAACAGAAAGTGTGAATGATTCACTGGTTTTTATAAAATCTCATTTTTTGGTCAGACTGAACTTCCCATGCTCTAAAAGGTATGATTTATTACTGCAGTTGATTAAGGGACATTGTTGATATTCCTGAAAATTTTCTTTCAGAGCCGAAGGCTTGCCTATGAGTCAAAAGGCAGTAGAAATATATGAATAACTGGGTGTGTAATGGAGTGTTTGCAACTTCCTATTAAGACAACGCTCATATTTGTTTCATGCTCCTATGGACGGGTGTAGTGAATCAGGAACCAAGTTCTCTGACTGCACTTGTTCTATGGGAGCCCTGATACGGACGTGAAAGAAAAATGTTTTCTCATGAATTCAGCACTTTGATTTATCTTGTGACAGCCTTAAACTGGTAGTCTCTGATCTTGTTATTGCTCTTGCCTCCTAATTTTTCTTCTGGTGGGACTCAGTTTAGCACTGGGGCACACTGCCCGGGCTTAAATCCCTTCTTGCCCCCTGGTGAGGAAGATGAGGGTGGAAGAGTGAGGAAGGAGCTGGCTGTGTTGCCTTCCTTGACTGGCCAGGGCTTTGAAACACTTGATGGTCACGTAGCAGCCTTGGCTGTTTCCTGAAGTCGTGGGACCCTTCTCTGTTAGGTGCCCACTCCCAGGATCAGACGCTGGGCTCTGAGAGAAGCCACCTAACATCCAGCTCTGGGTCAGCTCCCTTGTCCCCTGGGCAGGATGAGAAGCTCTGGACATCCAGTGTTGCCAGCTGATTCGTACTGGGAGGCTTCACTCCCTGCAAGGCCTTTGGCAGGGTCCAACCTGGAACTCCTTTTCCAGAGCCTTCAATAGCAGGTCAGCCTCCCAGGCATTTTTACCAGAAAGGGGAAAACGAAAAGCCCTGCGGGAAGCTGTCAGCACCCCTGCGTGCCCGGTATTTCTGGGCAAGGCAATGCTCTCTGTGCCCCCGTGCAAGCAATGATATACTAATATAGTAATAATAGTATACTATTATAGCACATAGGTATCTCTGGGTGGAAGGGCAGCAGGGGAAGAGATGCACAGCAGCAGCGAAGCAGTGCCTCTCCCTAGCAGAAGCAACGTGTAAGAAGTATAAGCACTTCTGAACCCACCACTCCATGTCGTGTGCAGGTGGAGCTCCTTGGCTATGCCTGTCAGGTATAAGCAGGTACCTGATTTTTTTTTCAGCTTGTTTATCAGACCTAATAGTAAATGAAGTTTCTTTGGGTTGATGAGCAATGTGAATCTCTGTCTCTCTCCTTGTCTACCCCACCTGAAAGATGCACTTAATAACCATTGATTGTCTGGGAGGAGAAAGTGTGTGGCTGTAAATGTACCTTTCCACCCTTACAAGGTGTCTGATTAAAGAGCAGAGGTGGCAGCAGATCGATGGGCATTGTAGGCAGAGGGCTGATACAGCGGGTCCTGGTGGTTCTCATTGACGCCCTGCTCGCCCACCTCAAATGTCAAGGCCTGCTTTTGCATTTGCAGACATGGACACGTTTGCGCAAGCACGATGAGGGTCACTGGGAGGCTGAAGAGAAGAGGGATTGAAAACTAGCAGGCCCAGTGGGAGAGATGTGGCTGATGTTCCAGTGAATGCACGAGCCCCAGCGAGCAGCAGATTGACACTCTGGGACTTCAGCTCAAGTAGGGAGAGTTGATTGCTTCCATGCATCACGGTCCAAGGTCCACCTTGCTTTTCAGAGGTGTTTTGGTGACAAAGCACAGCTCTAGGCCACGTTTCTGGAATTCCACTGATGTCATTCTTTTATCTGTTAGCCCTCAACCTAATCTTAAAGACCACAAGGAGACCTGGTAGTTGATTGCAAGAGGTGGTTGACCAAGCACACTTTGAGCCCAGCAGCACAAGCTGTGAGATTTGCTGCTGACACTATTGGTTTTGTTTAGTCAAAGACCAGAGGAGATTACTAGAAGTGAGAGGGGTTTTGCAAATGGGAGCAAAAGAGAGTGAGATGAGGCCATGTTTTTGGAAGGCCTTTGGCTAAGGATGCAGGGTGTTGTGTCACCAGAGAATAATGAGGTTGGAGAACAGTCATCTTCTGAGCAACATATTCCACAGTCATCAGGAAGCACTCTGGGGTCCTTCAGAGAGTCTTTTTGGTGTCGCCAGTTGTAGCTGCTCTCAGGAGCAAACTGCTCCATCGTTTGCTTCAGTTTCTGCTTGGCCATAGCTAAAAGGATAGCGACTCTGTTTTTCCTCGTGTTCAGCAAAACCTCAAAATTGCAGCTCAGGATCACGTTTGGTTTAATAGAATTAGCAGGTCAAGCTAGTGCTCGGTTGGTTTTGGGTTTCTCTCAGTTCTTCTGTACCATGCTGCCTTACCACAGACGTATCTCCGCAGGGTACCAGGAAGCTTGACAGCTTGAGCATAAGTGTTTGCGTAAAGGGTACAAAGTGGCGGGGGGGAGGACACCAAAAAAACACCCAAAAAAACCCACAAGATTTTTTTCCTGTGAGCCTAATATTTAGGAAGTGGGTCTAAACTGAACCTAGTCTGTTAATTGATATGTAAATGTTTTCTTTTCCATTCTAACTCAAAAGTTAGATTCAAATTAAAAAGTTCCTCCCAAATACAAAGCAAGCTCTTCATTCCAGATCAAAGTGGGTTTCTCTACTCCAAAGGAAACCTGGGCAGACAAAAGTGACAAAGTAGTGCAGGTATATCCCCCAAACTTTAAAAATAACTTTTCATTTGTTTGTGCAGCCGAATGGCTGTTGAGGACAGCAGAATATAACATTTCAGTACTGTTCAGGTATTCTTCCTTGAGTTACAAAGACAGCTTGGAGCTCCTGCAGCCTGCTCGCTAATCTCTAGGTGTGAACTGTTCCCAGTTTCTCTCTTTAAATTGCTCTTCTCCCAGCTCTGCCCCTGGATGAGTCTTCAGGGATTCATACTGACTTCAGTCAATGCCTTTTTTGTTGTTGCCGCACTTTGCAACAAACCCACATTTCTAAGAAACCCAGATTTGACTTTGAAGGTGGGACCTAGGTCCTTTAAGTTGCTCTGATACCTTTGAAAATTGTGTCTATCAACAGAGGGTGACAAATACTTGCAAAGGAATGTGCGAGGCAAGAAAGGAAGGTGCCAAGTTGCTTGGCACTGATAAACATCCATCCTCAGGGTTTGTCACATTATTTGCTCTATTTGAGAACATTTGGGGCCAGAGAGTCCAGCTTACCTGTTCCTTATGAAAAAAACAGAAAGGAAGGTCCCTGGAGAAAATGGCCACTATCGTAACCTGGGAGAATTTGTAGCAAAGAGCGTAGCAGAAGTGTATTTGCATAACAATTCAAATCAGTATCAATCACCTCCCAGCGCGGGCTGTCAGCTGCTCGTAAACATGTCCCCACTGTGACAGATTAGCTCCTCTGTGAAGGAGCGCTCTGTCTGCAATCACGGACTGTCAGGACGAGCTCATCCTTCAAAGGGTATCTCCGAGAAAGAGACCCGCATTCTCCAGGGTCACTTCTCAAGCTTCTGAGGTGATGGGGTTGGCCTGAGCTCTTGAACATCGTGGTCAAAAGAGCTGGCTGTGGATTGCATTTTTTCTTTCCTCCTTTGAGTTCATGCTTTTGATCTTAAAGGTTTTTTTTCCTTTTGCTCTTAGTGTTTTTGTGAGTCCTTTCTGGTGGCTAGGGAAGATTTTCTCCATCAGCTCTAAATTCAACACCAAACTAGGTCCGGTTTACTTTGCAGATCACAAATCCAAAATGAAAACTAAAGCTGATCCAGCTCAAGCCTTCTCTAGTAAGTGATAATACTTGAGCAGATACGAGCTACTTGAGCAGACGCTAGCCACATGATCATCCTGCGATTGGGAGAGCTCTCCTCCACTGAGCCAGACGCTTAGGAATTTTTCCCAGTGATTATCATAGTCAATACCACAGTGAAAATCTGAGCAGACTCAAGAGGCATTTCCCAGCAGCTGCAACCCCTGCCTTACAAGACCCAACCTAGATTGGAGGGGGGTCACAGCTGTTGCAAACATCATTGAGAAATAAGGAGACCTTGTTCTTTACAAACAGAGATTTAGTACTTCTGGTGTCCAGGGATCACAGCAATCACACGGTCAGAAATCAGGAGGGCTTTTGAATTGACTAAACTCGCACTAGCTGGAGAGAACGTCGTGTTGGACTCGCATCCAGGGTAAGCAGTCAGGCTCAGCGTTCAGCATCCAGCCTCCTGGCTCCATATTCTGCCATCTCCTGGAAGGGGACTTGTGATCTGAACCAGTACAGAAGCTCTGTGCAAGGACAGCCAATGATCCTCTGGAAACACTGCTGGGAAGCCAGCAAAACTTTTGGTTGGTGGACCTCATGGCTAAGCAGCCAGCACCAAGATTTGTCAGCTAGCTCAGCTCACCCACACGTTGGACCCACCAGCCAGTAGCTCTGGAGTTGTCTCAGGATGTTGGGTCTCTGCCCAGCTGGAAGCAGCTTTCCTCTTTCCTTCAGAAGAGGGGATAGCATCGTAACATGGGCCTACAGGACACTTTTGGAGAAATGGCTCGTTGTCATTACAGCCACATGCCGGGCAGCGCAGGGTGTTTGGTGAATGTGCGACAAGAGCTTACCTCAATACATTTGCTTGTTTGAGGATAATTTAACCAGAAATAATATAGTCTCTTGTATATAAATTACCAATTGTTACTCAGCCGCCTGTAAAGCTTGTGAAATAAGTAAGTCATAAAATGTATTCAAATCACCAGAAATTTTTTAGACACTAAGGGCAGCGTTCATTTTGCTAAACACAGCTCATCTCACTAGAAGTTAGGCATCTGTCTTGAGCTAATTGTGTGAGCTACTTCTGTCATCAGTGGTGGAAGACCTGCACTTCCAGGCACATCTGGTCCCATCCTGAGTCAGATGAGATGGAGGCAGCCTTGCAGCCAAACCCCCAATTCAAGGAGCTTTGTAAGTGCACCTCATATGTATTTTTACTCACAGGCACGGGTCCTTAACTACTTACGGTAGCTCTGTGTCTATTTATTCATGCTACTGAGTGGTGTCCAGAAAAATGGGTTGCTGTTCAGCTTCATGTGTTGTATCATCTTCTCCTGTGTATCTCAGCAAGACCACGGTATATACATAAAAAAAAGACAGCTGAAAACCAGATTTACTGCAGAATGAATGTCTGTTATTTGGAAGGGGCTAATGTCAGTCATCTGGAGGAACAGGCAAGGGTTCGGGCTCCTCTTCCCTTTTCACATCTTCTCTAGTCCTCTGTCCTGCTAACGAGCCCTACAGTGCAGTTCGCAGCCTGTGGCACTCAGAGAAGGGTTCCTGTGGCAGTGGGGCAATCCACAGTCACGGCTTCACTTTGTTAACAAGGACTCCTAAACTTAGCCCAATGCTTTGATACCTTTTCTTCAGAGATTCTCTTTGCAGAGAGTTGCGGTTGTGTCGCTCTGTTAACCTCTGTGGGGCTGTGTCAGTTTATGCCAGCGGAGGATGGAGAGGGCAGTGCTTAAATCTAAGCTCCTCTCACTCATCACTACGGATATTACTGCATGGGAGAGGAAGGGGAGCCTTCTATTTGTCAGTAATAACTGTGAAAGCTGAACCTGAGGATCCTTTTTTATGCACATCCATCCTCCCTCCACTAATTGCTTGGCTCTGCAAGACTGCTGTGGGCTATCAGGCTCTACACTTAAACTCACCCTGGGAAATTTGGCACAGAATAAAACACAGTGTTCAGGAGAACACTGCAGTTGTTTGGAACGCCCACACGGGTTTCAACCCTGCTTTAGAGTGGTTTGGGTTTTTTCTTTTTTAGGGGTGAATTTTCTTTCTAGTAAATCACCAAGGAATATAGTGTTGAACAATAGATTTCTCCAAGCATCCCATTAATTTTTTCATTTAGTTTGAGCTAAGCTAATACCTTCTGCTTTTGTGGCAAGTAAAATGGAAGCTGCAACGCAAAGCGTTCAGGGCAATACTGCTTGCTGCCTTTCGAGTCCTTGAAATATATCTGCTTATTCATCCCTTTTGAAACTAGGAGCGAGTTCTTTCTCCATTATAAAATATGTTCAATGTTGTTGATCTAGAGAGAAAAGGGAAAAAAAGTCTTAAAGCATAGTTGATACTTTCCTTGTGTATTCAAGATCAGCCCATAGACTACACTCACCTTCAGAACTACCATTTGACTCGCATCATATGAAGTCCAAGAAATTCTTGTCACTTTGGCCAGATGCTAGCATATTATATTTTGATTTTTTTAATACAAAGATTTTATAAATAGCCAGGGGACTTGTTTTAAAAAAAGTGTTAACGTTACAACAGGTTGTTTCATTTTGGTATAGAACAGAGCTTGAAATACCAAGATTTTCGACACCTTCAGAAAGCTCTCAGATGGGTATTCTATTAAAAGTCTATAACCATTGACCAAAATAACCATAGTGCTTAAATCTGTAATTTCAAAATATCTCAACATCACAGATCTTTATTATATAGCGCGCTTAACCTGACTTAATGTATTATATAGCACCCATTAGCAGAATATATTAACTTCAGATGTTCGCCTTTCCACATTAATAATGCAATCACGAATTTAGGCCAGGTATTCTCTGTCCAAAATTGCATAAGAGAGAGCGAGCTGAAAAAAATACCAAAAAAACCCCAACCTTGTGGGCATCTGTTGAATAAGAATTACTTTATTTTGTAATATTTCGTGTTAATCAAAGAGCTAGAAAACAAAATATTTGAGTTTTGGAACAACTGACGCGAAGACAGGCATAGCAGCTGAACATCAGCGTGTTGGTCAAGGTTAAGACTCTTTTATCATAATGAGAGATATGTTCCTCTGAGCTTGCCATGGGCAATGTGTTTGTTCATTATATGGGAAGCGTAAGAAGCCTGGTATCGTTTCATTTGCTGGCTTTTAACTGCTCGTGCTTTTGAAAATGAGAAGATAGGTAATTATAATATAATTGCTACTTAGCGATCTTTATTAGCCTTTGGCATGATGGCCTTTTTGTGTGATTTGGGAGGCTTTTAATACAGTGGCCTGAGCAAATTCTTTATAGTTAAGACAGGAACTATTTGGCAGACATTCTCAGATGCTTATCTGGCTGCAACTTCTAGATAGATTTATTTTTCTGTGAAAGGAGGGAAAAGAAGGCAATACGAACAAGTCGCAGTCATCTGGTTGCAAATATCTAATATTGACAACAGATATCTTCTCAAAATCAGCTCACGGAGTGAAAAAGAAATGCTCAAAGTCACCAGCCAGCGTGTTGGATAATTTTCAGCAGAAAGAAACCACGATTAGTTCGTGCGCATTCCAGGAGCGAATTCCAGGAGAGAAAGACTGAATTTATCAAGTAAATAATTTCTTATAAATTATTCACTCCGTCTTACTCCAGGTACTAGCAAGGCAGGGAGTTTTCCCTGGAAATCAATGACCAAATATGGGAATTAGGGAAAAATACACTTACCTGATACCTCAGATATATTACTGTTTATTTGAATATGGGTAAGGTAAAATGAAACATATAGCATCACCTGACGCCTAGACAATAAGTCCGTTGCCTTGAGGTTGTTTCTAACTGATGCGTCCTTGGTTATAAATATTTTTTTCTTATGCTGGAATGACCGTACTCCAGTTTCTTTCCCTTCCGTGTATCTGTCCAGAAGTGGTGCCTGGGCAGGGCTGGCTGTGGGGTGCAATGTTTGGGGTTAAGGGGTGCCACTAGTAGACAGCAGCCTCGGTCCCTGTCCCACCCCGGACCCCCCCTCCCAGTGCCCGTGGGAGGAAGGGTGTTACCACCGGCAGTACATCACGCGCTTGCAGGGACGTAAAATAAATGAAGCGCTGCAATACCTTCAGGAGTTAAAGCTTCTCTCTTCCTTGCGATACCGCTCCCCGAAGAGCGCAGCCCATCGCAGCGAGACGTGTCCCAGAGGGATTTCCCACCAGGACAGAGGCTGCTGGTGCTGGGACTCCCTCGTTCAGCACAGCCCTTTCCAGGTGTGTATGCAGCGCTGTTGTCCCAACACTCCAGTGCTGTGGGAATGCTGACCCACATTTTTGATGTCTCAACGTGCTGCATGCAGTTGGTGTTGCGCTGTGCCCGTGACATACTGGCCGTCCCTGAGCCGTGGCTCTGTCTTGCCCGTTTCCCCAGGGGGATCTCGGGGTGGACCTGCCTTGCGCTGAGTTTGCACAGTGCCTCCCAACAGGGCTTTGGTCTTGTTTTGGTTCTCCAAGTACTGCCATGAAATAAATAAATCCCAATCAAGGAGTAATAGGAGTGCTGAACAAAGATGCAGCTAACAGACCAGCAGTCATTAGAGGTACACAGCTGGCACTAATACATCATCTCTGCCGGTGCTGGAGGAATTTGCATATCCAGATGAACAAGCTCCAGAAGCAACGATTGCTAGATAAGCTCTTGGCCGTGCCTTTTGGGCCCGTCCTGGGGGACTGTGGACTCCCACAGTTGCCCAGGACCAGCTGCCTGTGGAATGTTGAACAAACCTGGTAAATCTGGTGGAGGTGGGTAAAGAAAGCGCAAGACTGGGAGGACCCTTTTCTTGCCCAAGGCCAGACTGAGATTCCCCCTGAGATTGAAGACTCAGGAGTCCTTCCATGTCTGTGCATTTAATCGGGTTTCTCCTCACCCCCACCTGTCGCAGGATGGAATAGCTGGAAGCAGGGCAGGTTTCACACACAGTGTGGGTCCCTCCCACCCGTTGGTGGATGATCGTCCTTCTCGTGGCCTGGAGCTCCAGTCTCCTGCCCCCTCAGCCCTTAGACCCGTCTTGGACTTCCAGCTTTCCCCCTGCCTACCTTCACCCTGCCTTGGAAGCAGTGAGCAAAGGAGGAGAAGTCCCTGCCCCATCCTCCCAAAGTGGTCCTCAGAGAGGGAGCCTGCAGGAGCTCCGGGGGACCTTTGGTGCGCAGGGATGCTCCCTGATGGAGCAAACGCTTTGAAGCCGGAGTGGAGGGAGTTGCTGTCAGTCGGCTGTGCGGCAAGCTGCGGAGAGCTGCCTGTCAGAGCTGTGTGGAGAGAGCATGGATCTCCTTTCCCCTGCCTTCCTCGCCCCATCGGGCAGCCCTGGGACCGAGGGAGGCAGGGAGGAGGTGAGGGTGCCGTCCCGGCAGCGCCCGCACTCCCTCCTTTGAGCTACTCTGGCAAGTGTAGAAGGAGCATCTTGAGAGGGTAATGGGTGGTATTCGTTGTGCTGGGACCCTTGAGGCACTTGTGGCAGCGTGGAGGGGTTCCAGGCGTCCGGAGGTGGCTTGTCTGTAGGACATGTCCTCACATCAGAGCTCCTGCAGTGACACTGGGCTGGGGATGTGCTCTGCTGCTTGTACCCCAGCCAGCAGACGGCAAATACCTGAAGAACAACCCTGGGACATGGGTCAATACCAAATTCCTGGCAGCACTGATCCAGCAGGTAGGGAAACCAAGGTCTCGTCCCTTGCTGTGCCCATGGGGCTGGAAGTGGCCACCCGTCCCCTCCACGTGGCTCTAGGCATGCCCTGCTCAAGGCAAATAGGGTGGGTGAGGGCTTGGGGGGTCTGTGCTAATTTTTCTGTGTAGAAATACAAAAGGAGGAAAGGAACCCAGAGGCGAGTCCCTCTCTTCTTGCATTGCCAGCTCAGTGTAGTCCAGTGCTCTCTGCACATTAATGGGATGGCTGGAGTCAGTAACTGCTGACACCTTCCAGCAGCTCTACCCCCTACTACAGCTCTCCCTTTTTATTTATCGGGCTCACCAGATGTAACCTCTCTAACAGCATAGGAGAGACTTGAAAAATAATTGGACCAAGTGGGAAATGCAGCCGTCGCCTTCCTAAATCTGCCCGCGTCTCATGGGAGCGGGCGTGAGCCCCAGCCAGGAGATGCGGAGCCGCGGCCGGCAGCGGTGCAGGGACCCCTGAGCCCGTGTCGGCTGCGGCACTCGCAGTTGCACCCAGGGCACTTGGAAAATGGCTGCCAACAGCGGCTCCCTGACCTCAATTTTCTCAGTGGAGAAAAGACCAGGTCAAGTGGAAAGTGCTTAAGGAGGAAATTTGTTTCCTCACAGACAGGGAGTCAGGAAGATAGGCAGCTATCGCGTGTGCTGGAATAAACCAAATTAATTTTGTACCGTGCGGTGA
This sequence comes from Phaethon lepturus, assembly GCF_000687285.1. NCBI lineage: Eukaryota > Metazoa > Chordata > Aves > Phaethontiformes > Phaethontidae > Phaethon > Phaethon lepturus. Next base: position 83,383 of record NW_010558744.1, read on the forward strand.
ATCAAGGAGCTGGGGGGCAAGGGGGAGAAGAAAAGAGAAAGCGTGGAAGATAATGGACTTTGATGTTTTACTCCAACTCAACAAAACACCTGGCAAGAAGCAGGGATGCACTACAACTGCAGCTCAAAACGCTCCTAACCCAGGCAACTGCTTCCCTTTTGTTTTCTTTCTTTACAATCTAATCCCGAGCATTAACCGGAGTGGCTTATATTTCCTGTGTAATAAAAGGTGCTTTGTGAAGGGGAGATGGAGACAAGAGACTTTAATAACTTCCTCCGCTTCCCCCCGAAGGGCTTGTGCCATCCAGCTCTTGCAACGCAGAACCCCCCAAGCGAGACCCCCGTGTGGAGGGGAGGGCTGGGGGGAGGCGGCAGCGGGTGCTGGGAGGACGTGGCCCTCCGAAAGCAAGCTTAGTGCCGCGTCTTTCTGGCAGATTTCTTCCAAACCGCTCTGTCTCCCGCCGCTGCGAGAGGGGCGGGAAGGTCTCTGAATCCTGAACACTGGTAGCCTGTTAAAAATGTTGCTGTCAACATCATCTTCCTCTGCTGCCTCATTTTCTCCCACTCCGTCATCTCTGCAAGCCTCTGCCTCAGATTCAAATCCCTTGAACCAAGGCTCAGCCTGGATTTTTCTTTTTTTGGTCTATAGATACTTGTCAAGCTTCTGCTTGCTCCTGTTCCTCAGTTTTGGGACAGGAACAGGCACAAACTATTTCAAGTCTTCCCATAAAAACAACTTTAAAGTCAGGCTGGAACAAAAGCGACAGCGCTCTTCTAATGCGAGCTTCTAAAAATACATTACGTGGTTGATAATTGAATGGGAGGTTAAAAGAAAGTTTTAAGCAGAAGTAAGAGCTGCCTATTTCTGGAAAATCCTCATCTCAGCCAGCCCCTTGTGAAATGGCATTGCGTATCAACGTTGTCTGGCGTGCCAACCCAAACCCAACGAACCAAAGCAACGTCTCTCCACCCCACCGAAGCCGAGGAGGGGGTTATTGCCTTCCGGACATAGACTTGTCCCCTGTGCCACACGTGAGCCCCATCCCAGGAGCTGCTGGGCCGGGGTGCTGGCTAGCTAGGCTCGTTTTCTGTTGTTTCGCCCAAAAAAGCACTTTGTGCTTCCTCTGTGTCTCCGTGCGGCGTTCTGCTCGTTGGAGGCTCAGCGTGGACCTGGTTGCGGGTAACGTTAACAACCGATGTCCCACGAGAGGACACGCTGCCTGTTTTTTGATTGCCGAACCTAAGCGCTCTGGGACAGTCGTATAAATTTGCAGCTCTGTAATAAGGGTTTTCAAGTTACCTTTCCGTCATTATTTACAGATCTGCAGATCAATGAGGTGTGTTATTCTGATAAAACACATGTATTAACCGCAAACTGGTTTTGCCTAATTTATCACCTCATGCCAACACATGGATTTATCTATCTGGTTGGAAATGGGAAGGATGAGCTCATCAGCTTTAGCTTTCCTCACACAGCGGTGTTTTGCAGCCTACCAATAAAATGCAGTTCCGCAAAATGGTGTGCATTAAGTAATGCTCTGAATTTGCATTTTCCTGATAAAAATAGGGTGGTTTTTTTCTTTCCTTTCCCGCAAGTGGCTGGTTTGAACGTGACGCACGAGAAGCCGGTCCCAAGACACGTCCTCCCCGTAGCGAGCCCTGCGGAGGTGAGGGGGAGGAAGGGGACCGCGTTGGCTCCGCGAACCGTGCGTGGGCAGTTCCCTCTGCGCGGCTGTAGCTTTTTTGATACCTGCGAGGCATACGTGGGTGCTGTAGGACAGGACCTCGCCTGCTGACTTTCAGGCCAAAGGAAGCCCTTTTCTCCTTCCCTTGTATTCTGTGGCTCTTGGGGTCCGGAGGCCAGGAGAGGGATTTCTTTAAAGCATATAAATAATAAGAAAGTGGAGTCTCATCGAAAGGTAATGGCACTTGCTCTCCTAAAGTGTCTTTTGAATATAGACGTGTCCAGGTCAAGCAGGCCAGATCGAGCCGCAAAAGACGAACCTGTTTTGAATCTTGCCCTGCCCTGGCGCGAGCTGAAGTCCGTTCCCCTTTTCTGCGTGACTTCGGTAATGATTTCAGAAGTGGCCATAGCTCTGCATTCCACAACATAAATCCTCGGCAGGAGTTCATCCAGCTGAACCTTAAAGCTGACTGCTTCGCTTTATGGAGATCTCTCACATTTTTCATTGCCTTTGCATCAGACCTCATCGGTCCCGCTCTTCTGCCAGAATATGAAGTGCTGTGAAAAATCTGATCTCTTTGAAGCTGACATTAAATTATGGCAAATAAGTATGTCGCTTTAACACAGTTTCAGCTATCCATGTTGTTCCAGTGCACTGTGTGAAGATGTTGTCCAAATAAGTAGCTACCCATCTGATCTCCATTATTACCCATGAATTTCTTGGAATAAAAGTAAATTGGTCTTTCCCTGGGGACTTTTCTTTTTCTTTCATACGAAGGTTTGCTAGATCTTATTTTACCTCGGTGCATATATCTGCCCTCGCCGCTGGACCACATGTTTTCGGATGGCAATGTTCTCACCGACTGCAGTGGCATCGGGAGTTCACCCATCCTTTTTGCTTACCCATCCTTTTTGCTTACCCGTTTTCTGGACCAGTTTCTATCCTGTACATTTTTATCCTGTGCAATTCTCCAAGGAGTCTCAATCTGTTCTGCTGTTATAAGTGTGTAGTATTGTACTTGTAAACACCTGCCTGTGGCCTTTTCCAAACAGCAATGTATGGGCACACAGATACTAGTGCTAGAAACAGGAATGGGTGCCTGCTTACGGACGCAGAGCTGAACGTCTATACACAGGGCCAGTAAATGAAAAAGGAAACAGATCTCACACTCTGGAAAGAAATTACTTGCACAATCCTCTCTGGAGCTGCCTGTACTAGGTACTTGTCTGCATTATTTCCAAAGTTTCTACCCGGGGTGGAGCCAACACAACAGCTTCCTGCTAATCACGTGGGACTTACGGGTGATTTGTTGAGGAGGTTTAGTAATTATTTAATTAATAAAGAAGAGGAGACTCTGTTGTCAGCTCACACTCCGAGCTGGGAATCCTGAGCAGAAAGAGAAGTCGTCTGAGCTAAATATGAAGCAGCTTTGCACCTCTCAAAACTGTTGAAACTGAAATATTAGCATCAATCTATGAAGTCTGATTTTGTGCTCCCTGCACGTTTGAGCAAAAATGGAGCTGGGGGATTACAACGGAGTGATTTTTGTTGTTTTGTTGATGCTTGATAGACAGACCAGCAATAAGCCAGGCAAGTTCTAGAGAGAGATGCAAGTGCTAGTCCCGTTGTGACAGTAGCGGATAGTGCTCTGACAGAGCAGAGTCTGGTGTTGGTATTTCATACTCGGTTAACGATCCATTTCCCTGTATCTGGGCCTCTGACATGAGTACGTTGTAAGCAGACCTCTCACCTCGCTAATGCTACCTCCGTAACGCTGCTGTTTTAGTCTGGTTAGCTTTTGCCAAGCAGCCAGGCTGGCAGAAGGACTCGGACTCGTGACGCCCCAACTCACCGCACCCCGAGTTCGCTGCCTGGTCCCGAGTGTGAATCTCAGTCCTGGTATTGGGACCGAAATTCCTGGTACCGAAGATTTTGCGCCTGGCACTTTGGGGTACCAGCGGGGATGCTCAGCGCTGCGACTCCAAAGAAAACCAGAAACCACTTGAAATGCGCTCTCCCACCTAAACCAGCAGCTCTGGGACTTCAGAGGTTGAACAGCCTTTCCTCCCCTGGGTAAGGACATACCATTTCTCCTGATTGCTTCTTGGTCCGGACCCTGCCTCGGGCCATGCCCTCCTAACCCGTGGATCCCACAGGCTTTCCTCCGACCAAGCCTCATCGGGCTGCCTCACTGCAGAACCCCCGTGCAAATCAGACCCCTTTCCAAAAGGACTGATCTCCCTCTTACTTTCCACGAAGCTGCAGTCGTCCATGCAGGCAGAGCGCGTCTTCCCTCTCCTCTCCCCAGCCGGGCACAGTCCCCTGTGCGGAGGTGGCCTTCTCTACCGTTCATAAACACCAGCGTGCGGATCGATGCCTCTTGTAGTGCAATTGCATAGAAATGCGGTGCTATTGATTCTCTGTGCTTTACTTTCTCTTACAATCCCCGAAATCTCTCCTTTTTGTCAGGCTCCCGTGAGCCGTTCTCATCAGCCAACAGAATGGGCATTGTTAGGAGAAATCTTGCTGCATTTCCTTCACTGAAAGAAACTCTGTCCTTTTATCATTCATACAAGGTGTCTAAGCCATGCGGTTTTCTCGGTACCTTGTTTATCATCAAAATCCAAGAATTCTGCTCTAAAAAATAATTTACCTCCTTTGCCAGCATCCTTTCCGCATAAACGCGAGCGCAGGTGGAGACGGTAGCCAGGATTGCGTCTGGGAACATACTGAAATTTGCTGGGACAAACGCAGTAGCAGAAATGAGCATTACGCTTGTGCTAACAATTAGCATAATCTTACATCTTCTGCGCTGTAATGATTATTGAGAAATGTGTTTTCCTCAGCCGTTTTTTTTCCTTTTCTAAAAGCGAAGCATTGTCATATTTATGGATCCTGTTGAGCTCCTCGCTCTTTTGGTTAGGATAAGGACTATTTTCCTATTTGTGTGTCACGTGCGGGCACAGTGCCGGTTCTCTGAAATGACCCGGAGGGGAGGAAGAGGAGATTTTTCAGAAGCGGTAATCATCTTATAAAGAATAACCCGCCAGTGGTGGAGAGGTAAAACGCCAGTCCAAGTGCTTTTCTAAGGCTGTGTCCTTTACTCGGTGTAGTGCCTGTTGCGTTACAGAAGTCGTACTTCTGGGGACAGCTCTTCAGAGAGGGAAGAAGCTATTGCCTACACCTCAACTAGGCACCTCCATTCGCTGCACAGCTGGCCTGTATTCCTGCGTCCCATTCACTCGCCTCGAGAAAACCATTGCTGCCAGCTTGGAGATCAGTGCTGAACAAAAGACTTCTCTTTTTTGGCCTTTGTTCCCTCTCATATCCCATGTCTGCCTCATTTGGTTAGGCTGCAGATTCCTTGCGGCTCCTTACACGGTGCTGCTCCATGTTATTTGCTGCCTCCCAGTAACACAAATAATAAATAATGTTGCCTGTTTGTTAGTTTTATTGTTCACCCACCAAATAACGTAGTTGCGAGAGAGCATTCAGGGAATCGAAGCTCAGGTGCTGGGTGCGTGGAGCAGCTATAAAGTCAAATGCTTCGTAAAAGGCTCAGCACAGACATTGCCAGAGCAAACAACGACATCTTCCAGGTGCCACAGGTGAGCCTTTTCTTTGCGCCCTGCTTTTCTTAAGCCTCCTCTGGGAGGAAAGGAAAGCCGCGGTGCACGAGCACCCGGCAGAGCTGGGAGGAGCTGGGGGTGCGCTGCTGGCACCTCGGGGAGCTCACCGTCGCTGTGGGGCACCAGTCGTCCTGCCTCGGCCGCGGGATGCGGGAGCGGCCGCGGGAGCAGCCGTCGCGCCTGGGCTCCTGGACAGCTGTCATCCTCGCGCTGCGTCTTACCCGAGCGCGGCTGTTCCTGCGGGGAACCGGGCTGGGGCTGCTCTCTTTGTTCTCAGAGGTTGGTGAGCGACGTACAGCAGTCATTCCTGATGCGTGTCAGATGTATTTCTGTAACACAGAAATAAAAGACTGTTGCACCGAGACAGATTCTGTCGCCTAACTAGCCACCTTGCTTGTGACTGGCAAAAAGACAGAAGGTTTCTTCCCTGCAGACAGGTAGTACATTAATGTAAAGATAAGGTGGCCAGGCAGGCAGGCAGGCGTGTGTATGATTTGCAGCTCCAGTTTGAAACCCCTACAGAGCGTAGTTCAGGCTTTATAAAATAAAAGCTAATAAGAATCATAACAATTTTGCTTTCTCTCTATAGCCTGCAGCAAGCCAGACGCAACATGGGAATTGAAGAATAAAGGCCATCAACTTCCCATGGCTCCCCTCCTACTACCTTCCTTCTCTTGCTCCAAATTGTTTTGAAAACATTGCTTCTCCCTTGCCTATTTCATTTTTGCAATGAAGTCATCAAACAAGATGACAGGGACTTTCCGAGACTGAAATCAATCAGCAAGTTTCTCTTTTGCTTTTTCTACTCAGGCAGGAAATAGGGGAATAAATTTTAAGAGAGTCCAAGGGAAGGGAAGGGGGCAACGGGTGGGTTGGCTCCAGCATGGGGAGGTGTAGGTAAACAGATGGAGCTTCTGGACTATGTCCAACCCATCAAAAATAAATAAACCCCTAGCACGTGTTTGTTCTGATGCAAGTCATGATGGGTTTCTGTTGTCTGCCGGAAAAGAAGAGAAACATTCTCAATGTATCCTGTCCCCTGCCACAGCGGGTTTTCTTGAAAGAGAGTTGTGGTTTCTCCAGAGGACTTCCCCTGCCACCCCAGACAAACAGTCCACTTCCAGTACTAAAAATCACGTTCAGATCATGCCAGGCTCAAACTCTGCTACTCGTACCGGGGATTAAAGACCTCACGTGCCGTTCTGCGATGCTGATGATCCGGCGGCTGGGTAGCGCCTGGCTGGAGACCCGCTCCAGCCCACACGCCCAGGCAGATGGGGGATTGTCATCTGGGGGGGCTTTTCTCTGGCTGCTTCTTCAGGGGGAGCCTGAATGATGAGCTTGGAGCAGCCATGTAGGTTACGGAGGTGACTGAAGGTAATGGAAAGAACTCATCCGGTGGGATCACCCCGCTGCAATTTCTTTTGGGTTTAGGCAGAATAAAACTAATCAGAGGGCTTGTCTCAGCTCAGGCCGTGGCTGCTTTAGGAATAGATTAGCGCTTCAGATTTACTGGGATACACAGCCAGCAGCGAAGTGATGGCTGGGTAGTCACATTTTCAACACACGGAGACAGGAAAAGCCATTGTCATTTTTATGATGATTTTTATGCTGGCTTCTTCAACTATTCCTCTCCACTCTTCAGCGGGGACGGGCCGTGCATGGGAAGCGTGGTCTCTGTAACTGCATCTCTTTCCTCCAAAGGCAATCTGAATGCAGTCGGAGAGCAGTAATTTGCTTGTACATTGTGCAAGGAAAGTGCTGACCCAGTAGCACAAAAAAAATCACCGTCACAGACCAACAGGTTTTACCGGAAAAGCATTTGATTTCAGCAAAAAGATTTGAGGTTTTGAATGAAAAGTTGACAGTTTGCCCAAAAATTACTTCTTCTTTTTACAGTGTTCATTTCATTGAGACGCTCTGTGTTCTTGTCTTCTTCCAAAAAAAGTAATCAAATGAGAAGCAAAAATGACAGCACTGACCAAGCTCCATCAGTACATTTCTCATTGGCAGCTTATTTTAGGGAAGACTTAGCTCAGCTTCACTTTACTAATGAGCATCAGTCAAGTTGGTAACTAAACCAGCTTTTCTTGTGAGTCCTTTAAGTCTTGTAAAATGAGAGTGTTTATTAGGGAGTCTCTCCTACAAGGTTTTTATTCCTTGCCCATAAAGATGCGCACTCATGGCCAAACCATTATCTCAAGTAGAACCAAATGTTGGCTCCGTTTGTTTTAATTTAGAACATATGCCCATGTAGTCAGACCAAGCCAGAGTGTTCTCAACCCCAGGGACCTTCATTTGGGTAGAGGATGCGAAGGGGGCAGTCGTGGCGTGCCCTGGTTCCAGCAGGAGCCTGGCTTGTCGAGACGGCCATGCCAAGGGCGCGCGTTTCCCCGTGCCTCACGAAGATGCCCCGCTCCACTTGGGGTGGGAGGTTTTTCCCGTGCGTGAGCTGTAAGGGTCCCTCGGGACAGGAGCAGCTCGGGGCGCTCGGCCCCCCAGCACCGCAGAGCAGCACGGGTGCCGGTGCCCGCGGGACGCG